>NC_064630.1:496032731-496334669 GCF_023864275.1 Schistocerca cancellata | reverse complement strand
AAACATGGGTTTCTCTTTGTTTAACACACCCTCTAAAACTAGCCGAAGCATCAGTATTGCCTCGCGTCTTCCTGTATTTCTCCGGAACCCAGACTGATCTTGCCCTAATTTGGTTGCTACCAGGTTTTCCATCGTTTCGTAAATAATTCGTATAAGTATTTTGCAACCACAATCGCCACTAGCATTCCTTACTATTGTAATTATTACTTCATTTTTGAAGTGTCAATGTATTTCCTTTGTCTCATAGATCTTTTACACCACATGGAACAGCTCTGTCATGGCTGGCTCTACCAGGGATAACAGTAGATGTGAGGAAACGTCATGTATGCCAGGGATCTTGTTTGGACTTACGTCCTTCAGTTCTCTGTCAGACGCTTTTCTCACTATCGTAACCCGCATTTGATCTCCATCTGATTCCTTTTCGTTTTCTATGACGTTATCCTGAAGTTCATTTCCATTGAATAAACTTCTACATACCCCTTCCACATTTCAGCTTTCAGTTCATTGCTTAGCACTAGTTTTCCGTCTGAGCTCTTTATATTCGTGTGTGTGCTGGGTGCTCCTCTTTGCTCCAAATACCTCTTCAATTTTCCTGTAAGCAGTATATATCTTTCCTCTAGTTATACAGGCTCCTACAGACTTACACTTTCCGTCCAGCCGTTCCTGCTTAAATATTTAGCACTTTCTGTCAGTCTCATTATTTAGACGTTTCTTTATCCTTTCTACTGCATCATTTCTTGTATTTTTCTACTTTCTCTTTTCATGAATAAAATTCAGCGTCTCCTGTGGTACACAAGGTTGTCTACTAGGCCTTGTGTTTTTACCTACTTGATCCTCCGTTGCCTTCACTAGCTTATCTCTGAGCGCTACCCATTCCTCTCCTACAGTATTGCTTTCCCCCGTTTCAGTTGGCTTTGTCTACTGCTACCTCCGAAACACTCCACACCCTCTGCTTCTTTCAGCTGATAGAGGTCCCATCCCCTTAATTTCCTACTTTTTTGCAATGTCTTCAGTTTAATCTACAGCTCAATACTAATAAATTGTGGCCGGAGTCCACATCTGCCCCTAGAAGAGTTTGAAGTGTTATTCCGCAATCTATTTCTTATCATTATATAATCAATTTGAAGCCTTTCAGTGTCCCTATGTTTCTTCCAGGTATGCAACATTGTGTCAAGATTTTCAAACGAAGTGTCAGTGATGATCAAATTACACTTTGTGCCAAATTCTGCCAGGCGGCTACCTCTTTCATTCTTTTGAGAGGCACCCACATGCCTTGCTCATACTGTGGCATCAAGCAGTCAGGCCTGCAAGATTAGTGGTCTGCCAAGCGAGTGGATTCATTCTTATTTATCGAGTAACATGAACTCTCGTACTCACAATTAAGTTACAAATTATCCTCCTGTATGAATAATCCGCAACGGAAACGCATATCTGACTATCAGTAATTTACAGAACTCTGACTGTTCACTACGCACTCGCAATACCACATTTTCTTTTTGTCTTTTATTTAACGGCTTTTATCAACACGTGGCCATCGCACTGAATATGAGTGGCGCACACATTATATATTCGGGACATCATGACAACATAAAATTCGAAGGAAAAGTCCACAAATCTTCACCAACTTATTTATTCCGATTAATTCTATAACCTAATCACACAAATTCTATAACCTACAAGAATAACGCATGAGAAATTCCGCCCAGTGGGCATGGCTTAACATTGGTGATTCTCTACCTTATGGTCTCGTAATTATTTAATGCTACAGTGCACTTTCTGGATAGGATGGTGGATCTTTTATTATACCTCACACTTCGACTCTCACAATAATCATCACGACACTTTCCTCCAGACCGAGCGGTACCGAAGGAACAAGCGTAACCCACTAATCTTTTGAAACTATCTTGCTACTATCCCATGCAAACCACACATACCCAAGTTACATGACATACACCACACTACAATATGCTATACTACACAGGGAATAGTCACAACATTATCACTTTCAGCTTTCCCACTTCAATTAATATTTATCCCAGTTTCACACGACACTGCCCCACTTCGTAATTCTACTTTCCTACTATGAACTCTGGAGATATATGCACGTCTTCCTGTGCAATGCAAGCCAAGTGGCGTTGCTGGATAGACGGCCGATTCACCTTTCTTCTCTCTCAGAGTTTGAATCTAGCGTCACACGGAATCATATCATGCAAAGTAATATTAAGAACGTATTCATCACACACGCGAGTCCTCAACTGATACCATGGACGAGTACTTCTCTTTATCTTTGGTCTCATACACAGTTTGAGACTCACACAGTACTCACCACGTGGAAGTACTCGTCTCTAATTTCAAGTCCTGCACACGCCATTTCTTAAATATTTCAACTTATGGTACACACGCTATGCCTTAAATATTTCAACTTATTGTACACACGCTAGTAATTCAGCTTAACTTAAGCACACGGAAGTATTTCAACTTATTGCTACACGTGGTTTCATTGTGAGCGTTAGTCACTTCCGAAGATTACTACAATCCCATTAATATGACCTGCCTGATATTTAATCCTCCCCACAAAAGTTCCTGAAATAGAGAAATTATTATTTCAAACTACTCTTAACTATTCCACATGCATACCATGTCTCCACTCTTTTGTCTTTACGGAGCACAAGACCTTAACAGCACAAGATCCAGCGGCAGAGTGCTGAAACATGACCGTTCTTCAGGTCATCTCGCACCTCTGTCGAAGTGGGGGAAGACCATGCTACCGTATTGGTCAGCCACATTTCAGGCGCTCAAAGCTCAGGTAAATTTCATCTCTTTGGTCCCGCCAAAGGTGGCCAAAGGATCGTCTCAAAGATGAACATATATTCACATTCACTATCTGCAGTTAGCATATGACCATACATTCATTCATTTCACATATCTCACCAAACTGGATGTAGGGATTTATTTTGTGGGAGTGCACATGTGATCAATTAAATAAATAAATTGTCATTGTTTCCCACACTGGTATCTGGCTTCGCTGTATTAATTGAAATTGAGTTATTATTAGAAAAAAAATGTGTTGTTCTGACAAAAATAATGAAGTATGTTGTACCTATTTTCAATGTCGGGCGGTACTGTACCCTTTCACCACCGGCTACCCACGCAGAAATAAATGGCACGGTACTCTCCTTGCAATGCGAGGGTAGTTCCGAACATTTTTTTAAGAAAACTGTATTAGAACAAACGTAGCAAGTCATCAAAATAACCAGGAGGAGACCTTAGCCCCTGGTGACCTTAAATAGACGACTAAATGCTGTTACTTTACCAAATTATTGACACAGTTGTTCCATTATTGTACTCTCCACAATCCGGAGTAACGTACACATACAAATTTACAACAATCCACATGAGAAATAAAACATTACATCATACAAATAAAAAATAATGTTGAGATAAAAATTTGCTTAGTTACTGGGATCTTCGTTATTTTTATGATTAATCCAAACTTCACTAATTCTATGACAAACAGAAAAATACTAATTGTACTCATGAAATTTTAAATAGCTCACCGTCCAAACAGAGAACAAGTAATCTTACATTCATAAATTGCACTGTAATAATCTTTACTCGGCAACGTCGAAATACAAAACAAAATCAAAAAAGAAAAAAATTGCGTACACTAGTTACATGTAGAATATCAGGCTCCATATCAGTACTCTCAAATATACCTCAAACCTACAGAGAAATAAAACTGAGAAGAAAAACAATGAAATATATCACAAGTTACATATTGGTTATGTAATATAGTCAACCTAAGACATCATGTCATACCTCGTTAACAATCATCACTTAAGCAATTGCCACCATTACTCGACTGTGAGTTTAACCTTATCCTTGTCCACCAGTACAAATACCTGCTGCTGAGCTAGTCAGTCCATCAACTTTGATCAATACATGCAATAAATAGTTAGCAATAAGTGCTTGAATCCACCAGTAGCTCTCGTATCTTTCTCTACTGCTCATTTCTCTGTTGTTACACATTTAGACGACAAGAACTTGCATTTCGACTAGCCTTCGTTACGCTTTAATGTGAAATATTACCACTGTGATAATGAAAATAAGTGGCTTCAGTCAACACACCAACAAGATCATTACTGTCCACGATATCAAAATGCATCAATTAATTCCGATATTTGTTGTGCAATGCAAACTCTTGTCCCCTGTGACAACCTTACTGACCTATGCAACAAGAGCTGCTACGTTAGTATTACGCCACTGGCTAATAATTAAAGCTCATTGTACCAAATTTTCTAACAAACATACTATATGAACTGGTAGCCCAGAACAAACAAAAAAAACCACACTATCTATTCTAAACACAAAATGTTAATGAAATACAATTACACTTGCTGTCCCTTCTGGAATGAAACATATAAAAAAATTTACACAATTACAAGTACAAACATTATTTCCTATCTTGCGAGTCACACGGAATCATTTCATTCTGTGATTTTCTTGGGGTCAAAAAAGTTGCTGACAGGTTCCCTAGAAACACTGTCTCGGTGTCAAAGCTTTCCCATGGTTACCCGGACGAAAGTCCTTAAGTCACTCAAATCGGCATTTTGAATGCGCACTGAACAGTAAACTGTATCTCACATTAAACACAAATGTCATAGTCACTCTCAGAGTAGCATCCACACGAATCTGGTCGTCCAGAAATGGCCCTACAACTACTATTACCCACGGTTCTGTCCTTTCAGTTCATGGTGTAATTAAAAGTCGTAAGTCCCGACAAACAGCACTTATTCCCGCACCAATTAAAGAAATGTCTCCTACTACAAATGCAAATGTCAATGTCCCACTTTAGTTTCTTGCGTTCATACAATAATTAGTCACCAAACGACAACTGTCCTCTTGAAGTATACCAAGCGTCCCACATGCGATTCACAAAGCACACTTAACAAGTCACTGCCAAAAGTTTATGCCCGCCGGACTCTGCCCCGCGTCGTTCATTCTGCCGTGGCGCCGCCGCGGGCGCCGTTGAGCAGAAGAAACCACCCGCTGTTGCCTCCGTGGGATACTTTCCCCAGTCGTAAGGGTGGCGAAGCTTATGAATGGCCGGTGGTACATGCGTGTCGCCCCAGGCCGTTGACCTGCTGTAGCGGGCGCGTTGAGTGTACCCCTACCGGCAGTGGAGTGGGGAGCGCACCGGCTCTGTTGCCGACGTCTGCTTGGCTTATGTTGTACGGGCGCGTTCGGTGTAGCCCCACAGCGCTACGACACCCAGTCAGACCCTTCCGTGCATCTCGCAACATTACAGACAAAAGGATATTCTTACAGTATTTAAATACTCATTGATTACATGTATGATCTATTAGATACATTGGTAATAAAAGAATCTTTGTTCTAAAAAACATAAAATCATACACCCTAGTTTTCTACACATACAACATCAACATTTATCCCTTTTCTATATACAGCCCACACTTGTGCTATTGATTGCACCTGTCGTCCCTCATACAAAACATGAAAGTGTAAAAAAAAAGGAATAATAAACAATCTATACAGCTCATAATTACAATATCAAATAGTAGACTACTCTAACATCCTATCACAGTGAAAATATTAGAAACTGTTTATTCTAAAACTACAATATACAGTGAACCTTTCTGCTTGTGACAGACTGAAATTAATACCCCTTGAAAGTGTTCTAACGAAAAAAAAAAAGAAATAATCTACACAGCTCACAATTACCTACCACATGTTGTTAAATAGTAAACTACTTTAACATCCTAACACAATAAACATTTTAGAAACTGATGACTCTAAATCTACAACGTACACTGCACCTTTGTGCTTGTGACAGACTGAAATTAGTATCTCTTTATATATTTTACATTTTTATTTTATATAACAACATTTCTAGGACATGTATGAACCATCCACATGATGTTAGATCCTGACCTGCCATCGAGGTTCATCCAAATCAAACAATAAAGCACAATAATGTTTTAGTTATGGATCGGTAGCATCCCCTTTACAGGAGTGTGCGCATTGATCACACTACTCTACGACTCTCACTCACCAGACATCACATTTTCCTTCTCATTTAACCCATTAATACACTAACAGAATAGGTCTAGAAGTCAGCTAACCTTAACACCACCACATTCACGACAACATACCATACCTTTGCTCCCTTATACTCAACCACATAACACATGAAGCTGTTTCGGAGATAGCTTTCCAGTCTCCGAATTCGTCCTTTCACTCTGGCACCTCTCTCCATCGGCTTACCTCTGTATTCACTTTACCGATTATTCATCCTGCTAAATATCAACTTAGAATTGCGACATTTCATCTAAGAACAAAAAATACACAAATTATTCATCCTGCAAAATAACTGTACACATTCTTGGTACCGTTTTGATTAGTTATACTGGTACCAGGCCTCAACAACAACAACCACAAAAATTTTTTTTTTTCATATAGCAAATGTTGTGGTAAGAATTAGATTCACACTTATATTACATCTTACGTCAGTATTCCACAACGTTCACCATCTGGATCTCATACTCCCTTTATGTCATTTCACGTTGTGCATTTGTCCTCATCTCTTCATTCGTATTTCGGCTCTCCGTACGTCGATTACTCCATCATTTCCTGGTCTTCCTTCGCCATTCGCATCAATCTCGATTGCAGCATACACAGGCCTCTCTGTAACATACCTCTAAGACATCTCCACATTATTAATTCTACTCACCTTTATTTACCACTGTTTCATCACGTCGAATCTCTCTTTATTAATCACACTGCTTCACGTCGCTTCTCTCCTTAAATATCACCTTTATCAACTACTATTTATTACGTCGCTTCTCTCATTATCTACCATCTTTATCCACTCATTAATCATCACGTCGTTCCTGCTTGATCCTTATTCATATGACAAAAAATACGTACATACACCACTCTGTCGACTCCTGTTCATGACTCATTCGACCAGTCTATTCCGTCATACTTCCTGACGTACCGCCAGAAAATTCTTATGTTCGATTTGACCCTGCACAACGTTACACACCTCAAGTAAATACACTGACTATCTACCATAAATTGCCTACTTTCGATCTATCCTTAACTTTTCCATAATTTGATATTAGAAATGTGATGAAGCCCATGCGATTGTTTTCCCTTGATCGTCTCAATCAGTACAGCATTTTCATGGACAATCCACCTCACTCTGAATGGTTCACTGTACACAGTAAAGAATTTGCTAGTTAGGAATCTGTGCTTACATGAAAATTAAATGTGTGCAGAGAATATACAAGCTGGGAGAAATGGGACAGCCCAAGTGTTAGAAACTTTGGTGCTAGTTGCCTCTTTCACTAACACCAGATTCCGAACAACCATACACAGCACTTCATTATAACTGTCACTATGACAATGACATACTACCGATCAGATGGCAGCTAATCTAAAAACTTCGATCACAATGTTGACTTTTTACATTACGTGTTAAGTACCTGCAATAGTCAAATCGCACTAATTGAACTGGACTCATTGACATTAACCTAACATTTTTAGCAACTGATTTTTTTGAGGAAACAGTCCTTTTACTTTAGTGTTACAAATAAAAATTTGCAAATTTTGCTCTGAGAGACCAGCCTAACAGATTCCATTACTGGTGTTTTATTCTCTGATCAGAAGTATGGTATTTGCATTCCTACATATCAGTAGAGTTTGTCTGCTACATATACAATTTTCAGCGCCAGCGGCATGTGTTTTAAGGCAAGATGCTAAGGGCTGATATGTTGGATTAGTTTCTCCTATCCTTCAATCCATTTTGACAAGAATGAAATGCCAGGATTCCATGCTCTCCTGTCATTCTGATAGTTTCTGCCGTTCCTATCCTTGACACTATCTGACTTATGAGTCGTGTCTCCGTTTACGATATTGCTCTCATTACCCAATTCTTGTAACAAGTGCTGAAATGACGCAGAATCGTCTACGCCTCTGCCTGCTATCGCTATATCTCTGCGCAATTTCACTGGAAACTTCGTTATACAGATCCTAATGAACTCCCCAGGTTCGTATGGCACATCCTAATACCTATTTCGTCTCAGCATTTCCTGATAGCACGCCAATGGATCTCTTATACCACCTTCGTTACAATTTGACATCATCAATATGCTTTGCGTAACCTGGTCCTGCTTATTTTTCGTCCAGAATTCATTTAAATATCTACTACAGTCTTTAATAACTTCCTGCATTTTCGCTCTAGCCTCGTCCCTCAAATGGTTACACACAAACTTCATTTTGAGGAGCGGTCCCCACGATGAAGGTAATGAATCTTGAAATTGAGACAGCCTTGGACTATACCCAGTTGGGTTTGCAACCTGTTTTATCCGACACAACCGTTCTTCTAACTCTCTGAGTTCGTCTTCCTCTTTCTGCCTATTTTCGTTTTTTGAATTTATCTCACTCTCCCTCTGCAATCTACCTGGTGGTGTGTCACCTTCGCTACTGCACGCTAATTGCAACTGTGCTAATTCTTCACTATGTTTCCTATTTATTTCTAATTGTGCCTCTTTAAACTGTAACGGTGATTTTATGTCCTCCTGGTAGGCATAAACCTCTCGCTGTGTACTGTCAGAACCTGTCTCGCCTTTTATACTGATCTTTTCTACATCTGCACTAATCTTATTCTTTCTGACCACTACCTCCGCAACTTCATCCCTGTGTTTATTTAGTGCCACTTCCTGCCGGGTGACTTGAGCTTCCACGCTGTCTAATGCCCCTTGTTTATCTGCAAGTAAGTCCTCTACTATCTCTTTGATTCGCTCATCCGGCAACACGTGCCTATGTTCTGTAATATCACTCTCTATTGCACTTATTCGTACCTCCAAATTATTGGCTTTTTCTTTCACGGCATCACATACTTGCTTCAACGCATCCAGATTCTTCTCCCCCTCATCTAACCGATTATTAACTGCGGACAGACGCTCATCGATAACTGAGTGTAGCTTCCTCATTGCCTCTTTATATCCCTTATCCATTGCCTCCAAACTTTCCTTATTTGCTTCCAATCTTTCCTTAGTCTCCCTATCTCTTTCCTTATTATCTCTATCCATTGCCTCCAATCTTACCTTATTATCTCTACTCATCGCTTCCAATCTTTCCTTATTATCTCTATTCATCGCTTCCAATCTTTCCTTATTATCTCTATCCATCCTCTGTAAAAACTGCAGTAGCACATTGTCATTTGCTACTATCGGTGCGCTCACCTTGTTCGCCTGAGAAACCGTAGCCTCACCAAGGGTAGCTTCACTTTCACTACATACCTGACCTAGTCCCGGCTCGCCCGCATCATCGGGAAAAGCCCCCATATGTGGACAAAGCCCGCCGCTTAAAGGATCACCTAGCCGCAGTCCGCTGAAAAATTCAGCCCCTTCCGAGTGTTTGCCGGTCCCGCTCATTAGCCCATGGTCGACACCTACTTCCTGCTGCACTGCCACGTTCACCCCAGAATCACTATTCTCCATGGTGACTACACTTTTCGACTGCGACCTAGTTACTACAGACATTACGCAAAAAAAATTATGCAATTATCTTCCAGCCTTGGACGATATAGCAATTAATTACATAAAAAATAAAAGATCCTCACCAATCCAGACAGAAATTGCAAACAAAAAAAAAATTTTACTTCTTAGCGCTATCACAATATATTCCATAAAAAAAAAAATCTTAACAGCAAACACTAACAGCAAAATATCCTGGCAGGGTCAAAATTATGAGAGGCACCCACATGCCTTGCTCATACTGTGGCATCAAGCAGTCAGGCCTGCAAGATGAGTGGTCTGCCAAGCGAGTGGATTCATTCTTATTTATCGAGTAACATGAACTCTCGTACTCACAATTAAGTTACAAATTATCCTCCTGTATGAATAATCCGCAACGGAAACGCATATCTGACTATCAGTAATTTACAGAACTCTGACTGTTCACTACGCACTGGCAATACCACATTTTCTTTTTGTCTTTTATTTAACGGCTTTTATCAACACGTGGCCATCGCACTGAATATGAGTGGCGCACACATTATATGTTCGGGACATCATGACAACATACAATTCGAAGGAAAAGTCCACAAATCTTCACTAACTTATTTATTCCGATTAATTCTATAACCTAAACACACAAATTCTATAACCTAAAACAATGACGCATGAGAAATTCCGCCCAGTGGGCATGGCTTAACATTGGTGATTCTCTACCTTATGGTCTCGTAATTATTTAATGCTACAGTGCACTTTCTGGATAGGATATTGGATCTTTTATTATACCTCACACTTCGACTCTCACAATCATCATCACGACACTTTCCTCCAGACCGAGCGGTACCGAAGGAACAAGCATAACCCACTAATCTTTTGAAACTATCTTGCTACTCTCCCATGCAAACCACACATACCTAAGTTACATGACATACACCACACTACAATATGCTATACTACACAGGGAATAGTCACAACATTATCACTTTCAGCTTTCCCACTTCAATTAATATTTATCCCAGTTTCACACGACACTGCCCCACTTCGTAATTCTACTTTCCTACTATGAACTCTGGAGATATATGCACGTCTTCCTGTGCAATGCAAGCCAAGTGGCATTGCTGGATAGACGGCCGATTCACCTTGCTTTTCTCTCAGAGTCTGAATCTAGCGTCACACGGAATCATATGATGCAAAGTAATATTAAGAACGTATTCATCACACACGCGAGTCCTCAACTGATACCATGGACGAGTACTTCTCTTTATCTTTGGTCTCATACACAGTTTGAGACTCACACAGTACTCACCACGTGGAAGTACTCGTCTCTAATTTCAAGTCCTGCACACGCCATTTCTTAAATATTTCAACTTATGGTACACACGCTATGCCTTAAATATTTCAACTTATTGTACACACGCTAGTAATTCAGCTTAACTTAAGCACACGGAAGTATTTCAACTTATTGCTACACGTGGTTTCATTGTGAGCGTTAGTCACTTCCGAAGATTACTACAATCCCATTAATATGACCTGCCTGACATTTAATCCTCCCCACAAAAGTTCCTGAAATAGAGAAATTATTATTTCAAACTACTCTTAACTATTCCACATGCATACCATGTCTCCACTCTTTTGTCTTTACAGAGCACAAGATCTTAACAGCACAAGATCCAGTGGCAGAGTGCTGAAACATGACCGTTCTTCAGGTCGTCTCGCACCTCTGTCGAGGTGGGGGAAGACCATGCTACCGTATTGGTCAGCCACATTTCAGGCGCTCAAAGCTCAGGTAAATTTCATCTCTTTGGTCCCGCCAAAGGTGGCCAAAGGATCGTCTCAAAGATGATCATATATTCGCATTCACTATCTGCGGTTAGCAGACGACCATACATTCATTCATTTCACATATCTCACCAAATTGGATGTAGGGATTTATTTTGTGGGAGTGCACATGTGATCAATTAAATAAATAAATTGTCATTGTTTCCCACACTGGTATCTGGCTTTGCTGTATTAATTGAAATTGAATTATTATTAGAAAAAAATGTGTTGTTCTGACAAAAATAATGAAGAATGATGTACCTATTTTCAATGTCGGGCGGTACTGTACCCTTTCAATTTCTTTTCCTCTTTCTCTTCTTACTGTCAAATACTAGTCATCCATCACAATTATATATTAGTCTCCCTTAATTACCTCAATAGTTCGATCTGTTCGTAATCGCTGGAGTTAGTTGGCTTATAACATTATACTATTGTGTTGATTGTTGGCTTTACGTCTATTTGGCTATGATAAGATGCTCACTATGATAGCCATAGTAGCTTACACACATTCCTACTTTCATTTTCATTGTTAGACCTACTTCCTCGTTACTTTTATTTCATTGATATGTGCACATCACACAACACCGATTTCTTCACACAATCATATCTGTCTTACAAATATCGATATATTGACTCGGTATTCGGATCTTGTATCTTTAAAGCTGGTACTCGTCTGGTACTTGATATCCAAAGACAGTAAAAACAGATCAAAGCATTTTATGGATGTCCATCTTTCTGCATGGATGAGAGACTTCAGCTGATGGTATATATGAGAAAAAGTACCGCTACAGCTGTACATTGAGAATGTCTCTTTTCTATGACACGACGAGTTTCGACGGCACATTACCACAGTCCCCAGGTCTTGTTTACCAAACACCAGTAACACCAGCCCCGTTTACAAAACTAATCAACTACAAAACAACGAACACACAAAATTATGGCAGTCCTTCAGCTAATATTCTAAGAAGTACCAGTAGAGCACATATGTCAATCCCTCCTATTTTTTCTCGTACTGTAGTCCAGAAATGTGTATAGACATAAAACACAAACACAGAATAAACCTGAATCACATTCATATGTACATCTGAAAAGGCAGCTGTAACTAATATTTGAGGTCTGGTGTACTTGGTTATTGAAGGGCACATGGTTACCAAGGGTTTTGAGAAGAGAGCCTTTTCAGGTTGGAGATAGGTTGTCACAAAATTGTGTGGTTCATGCACGGTTGCACTTGGTCTTTGGTTAGCCTGTACCAGGTTCGTTTCATTTTCACCGCTAAGTTCTCACGTCACCTATGGCATAAGTCTTTAAACATTAATGCATGCTTTTCGTGGATCATGTCTCAAATTTGCGAGCCTTTGTTAAATTTATAATTGTGGTACATTGTGTTGTTTTAATGTTTTTGTTGTATGGAGCGAAAGTTGCCTTTTTATATGTCCATTGTTTTTACTTAAGGCGACAGCCATGTGTTTTGTGACTATGATTCAGGTTTGATATGTGTTTATGTTCTTTAAGCATACACATGTCTGGTCTAGAGCATGAGAAAAAATGTTAAGTATTGACGTATGTGCTCCATTGATACTTCGTATAAAAAAGTGGTTCAAATGGTTCTGAGCACTCTGAGACTTAACTTCTGAGGTCATCAGTCCCCTAGACCTTAGAACTACTTAAACCTAACTAACCTAAGGACATCACACACATCCATGAACGAGGCAGGATTCGAACTGGCGACCGTAGCGGTCGCGCGGTTCCAAACTGTAGCGCCTAAAACCGCTCGGCCACTCCGAATTCGTAGAATATTAGCTTAATGCTGCTACAACTAATACAGTAGAGTACAATAATTTTATGTATTCGTTGTTTTATAGTTCTTTAATTTTCAAATATTGGTCTTGTGTTATTGTTCTTTGATAAGCAGGGCTTGACGACTGTGATAATGTGCCGCCGAAGCAAGAAATAAAGAAATTTTCAAGATACATCTGTGGTGGTACTTTTTCTCATATAGATCAAAGCATGCCCTTCCCGTCTATAGTCCAGTCGACTTACTCTCATCTCCCATAGTTCAGCATTAGCACACAGGTTATCGTACTCCTATCGGTTCGATTGTTATCTTTGTAAAAGAAAGGCATTGCTTGTAGTGAATCAACAAAATCAGCAGACAAATTCCCTACAGCTATAGCCCCAGTAAAGCAGCAAGTGTGGTTCATAAATCTTGGGTTTTAGAATGTGATGTACTCCTTATGTACTGAATTGGTGTCTACTAGGGTAGTTTGGCAATATTAATATTCATAAATTTAAGGTGAAAACAATGCAGTTCTTATAAAGAGGCCGGGTAACGTGTAATTTCTTTGTTATGCTGAACAGCAGAAAAGAAATTAATTGAGGAATGAAGTTTTATTGAAACCGAGTGAGGTGACGCTAAGTGGAGCACAGCCGTCGAATAGCCAATGAGTGTAGAGCAGACACAACGCTATTCTCTCAGTGAGGTTAAGTGGCCGAATGGTTCTAGGCGCTACAGTCTGGAACTGCGGGACCGCTGCGGTCGCAGGTTCGAATCCTGCCTCGGTAATGGATGTGTGTAATGTCCTTAGGTTAGTTAGGTTTAAGTAGTTCTAAGTTCTAGGGAACTGCTGACCACAGAAGTTAAGTCACATAGTGTTCAAACCCATTTTAACCAATTTGAACACCTCTCAGGCTCCAAACTTTGCGTCAGAGAACATTCTGAAGCTCTGAAATTAAACATTAGGTAAGTGAGGGAGGCTGACATGCTCCGAAAACGGTAGCACATTTGGTCAACAGTGTGGGCTCATCAAGTCACAACTGCTATAAAACCTTAGCCCTCCTTCCACTCACACTAAAAGTCCAGCTGCTCCATTTGCTTCCCTGATACTGATGGAAGACCGCTCTAGCTGTTACACGATTAACTTGTGGATACGACGAAGTTTTACCATTTGCCGCCAGCTTGAAGAGCACAGCCATCCAGCTGAAGAGGGCACTTCAAATCTGAGAGTTCCATTCCTGCCAGTCACACTCATGACTACCAGACCATGATGGCCAGGCCTATCTTCCGTGGATGGAGAACCAGCATGCCCATCTGTGAGCTTTTCACCTCGGGAACAGGGCAACTGCGCTGCCGCCACTGGGTGGTACAAGAACTGCCTTCCAAGCCGTACGCTGGGACTGTCTCCCAGGCTGTCCTCCGTGTCGCTGCTGTATCTTCCACCTATAAGCCATCATAGGGACCCCAGAATATCCAGGACTGAGCTTAAGAGTAGCTATATGCAATACTAGTGGTATGGCCCCGACAAACGTCCACAATCATGCCAGGCTAAAAAAACGAGACAACGACCGTACCCACCTGTGACAGAGCAGCGGTACCAACCAAACATTACGCCAGGTGTTACGTCAGCAGGTTTCTCGCCAGGTGGTGATGCACTGCGCTGCGCCTTCGTGCAACGAGAGCACAGCTTAGCTGCGACAAGGTCACGTGGAAAGAAGATTGAGTAATTGCAAAACTCTCCAAAATAAATGGCTCTATTATGAATCATGCCTTATTAACGCCTTGTCACACCATAGGATCACATATCCACATCTGTCGTCAACTGTCCTACACACGTGCAGGAGGCTGCATTTGGCGAACCTCTATAGTTATCCACCATTTTGAAATCAATCGCTGGTTTATATGTTGGTACTGTGGTTTTGTGAATGCAATGTAAATTTCCTAGTATGCTGTTATCCATGTTTATTGTCCACTATATCCTTAATTTTGAAATGTTTTGCTACAAATACGGTAATACTCATTACCTAAATTGCTTAGCCTCAGGTATTTGTTACACATAAATTGCTAATAAAGGCCCATTCATGTATTACGGAAAGTTTTCTAAACCTCTCTCTCTCTGTCTCCCTCATACATACACACACACTACGATCCAATTTGTGTGTAATACTTGTCAATGTCTTTAAACCACTAAGTCTGTTCCATGCTTTTTTGTGTGTTTGGTATTGCTCCGTTTGCCTCCCCAGGATAACAACATGGCCGCAACTCGGACGTTTTCTTGTTTAGTCGTGTCTTGTTGTTAATACGGCCTGTAAGGTTCCGTACTGATGAAGCACAGTTAAATTGCATGTAGGACGTGTCCTATGAGTAAGTCTTACACTGAAACACAAAAAAAACTTGTATAGGTATGCGTAATGAAATAAAGAGATATGTAAAGAAGCGGAAAATGGCGCTGTGGTCGGCAACACCTATACAGGACAAGACGTGTCTGGCCCACTTGTTAGATCGGTTACTGCTGCTACAATCGCTGGTTAGCAAGATTTAAGTTCTAGTCGACGCGCGAACGATGAGACATATGAAGTAGTGATTTTCCCGTACGACATTTCATGAGTGTACTGTGAACATCAGGAATCTGGTAAAACATCAAATCTCCGACATCGCTGCTGCCGGAAAAAGATCCTGCAAGAACGGGACCACCCCCGAACTAAGAGAATCGTTCAACGTGACAGAAGCGCAACCCTTCCACAAATTACTGCTAATTTTAGTGTTAGATCATCAACAAGTGTCAGCGGGGGAACCATTCAACGGAACATCATCGTTATGGGCTTTCGGAGCCTAAGAACCACTCGTGTAACCTTGACGACTGCGCGACACAAAGCTTTACCCATCGCCTGGGCCCATCACCACCGACATTGGACTGTTGATGACTGGAAAACATGTTGCCTGGTCGGATGAGTCTCTTGAATCTATGGATCCTGCATGTCAGGAGGAGACCGTTCAAGCTGGTGGAGGCTCTATAATGGTGTGAGGCATGCGCTGTTGGAGTGATATTGGACACCTAATACGTCTAGATACGACTCTGACAGGTGGCATGTACGTAAGCATCCTGTCTAACCACCTGCGTCCATTCATATCCATTGTGCATTCCCACGAACTTGGCAATTCCAGAAGGACTATGCGACACCCCACTCGTCGAGAATTGCTACATGGTTGCTCCAGGAACCCTCTTCTGAGTTTAAACACTTTTGCTGACCACCGAACTCTCCAGACATGAACATTTTTGAGCATATCTGGAAAGCCTTGCAACGTTCTGCTCATAAGAGATTTCCATCCCCTCGTATTCTCAGGATTTATGGCGTCAGTTCATTCTAGAACTACTTCAGACATTAGTCGTGTCCATGCTACGTCGTGTTGTGACACTTCTGCGTGCTCCTGGGGATATACACGATATTAGGCAGGTGGACCAGTTTCTTTGACTCTTCAGTGTATGTTGGAAATAACTAAGTCTTGTGCCCATTGTCATTCAACATAATTATGCTTAAAATTACTTTTGCACTTTTCTTAATGTTATCTAAATGTCGACTCTTTTCTTCTTCAAACGGTAACATTCTCGTCTTATCGTATCATATACATTAACTAACCGAGCCTAGATATAAGACGGAAGTAAGGTGAGTGTGATAAACGATGTCGGTGACTACAGGGCGTCCGTGCGGAAATGGAGGACGTACGTCAATGTAGGAGCTGTCAGGGGGCACTCTGCAGTCCAAATAATCGGAGCTAGCAGCGAGGCACTCCATGCTCCGGAGGTTTCTCAGTGGTGCATGAGATGATTTCTGTAAGCTGCTGGCGGCTGCAGGGATTCCTGGAATCAGGTGGCGATGGCACAGATACACCGAGATACACCACACTTACGTTTATACTTGTGTCACTGACGTATTTGATCTTGCAACAGATGGTCTCCAAATATGTTTGAAAAATAACAGGCAGTAGTACAACGAACATACAACACTTTCAAGGAACTAACGCAAAAGTGTGTAAGAAGAAATCCTAAAATTTTTAGATTTATGATCACAGCCTGCATAATCAGTAGTTTTATAATTGTTGAATGTAATTGTTGGGAATACACATGTACGGGGCTGCGCAGAAATTGCGTGCGCCACTACAGAATGTTCTCCACTAGCATAACTTGTTATCAGACTACCAGGCGCCACGAATGAGGTGTAGCGCACGAGGCAAGAATCAGCGTGTGAACAGTGGAATGGGGTGTATAATTTGTCTCGTTGCAATTAATTAGGACCTCAGGTGGACGGAAGGATATACGTGCAGGTGCCTGATGAATTCGATCCACACGTAAATGCCCAAGGCAAGAAGAACGAAAGAACGATACCTCTACAATGATATATATTTTCTTACGTCATCACTCTTCATCTCAAACTAACACCTAGGTTCTCAGTTATTACAGTTCTTATCCTTTACTGCTCCCTCTCGTACCATGGAAGTTATTCCCTGATGCCTCCCTCAACTCCCTGTTTGGTACCAGTAGATTTCTCTTGGTCATAAATGCCCTTTTTGCCAGTGCTACTCTGGTTTCTATGCCCTCCTTGCTCCTAAGTAGCTGCCTAAGTAGCAAAATTCATTAATTTCCTTTACTTCATGATCACCAGTTTCTCACTGTTCTCATTTCTGCTACTTCTCACTACTTTCGTCTATCTTCGATTAACTCTCAGTCCATATTCTGTACTCATTAGACTGTTCATTCCATTCAACATATCCTATAATTCTTCTTCGCTTTCACTGACGACAGCAAAGCTATCAGGGAATCTTATCACTGATATCTCTTCACTTTGGATTTTAATCGCTCTCTAGAAGTTTTCTTTTATTTCCTTCATTGCTTCTTCGATGTATGGATTCATCAGTAGCGTCCTACAACCCTTCGTTCCTAGTCTTTCGCTCTCATTGTTCCGTTATGGCTCTTGTACATATCGTATATTATCCGTCTTTCACTGTAGCTTACTGATATTTTTTTCTGACTTTTGAATATCTTGCACCATTAAACACGATCGCGACTTTCCAGGTCGACAAATTCCATGAGCATTTTTAGGTTTTTCTTTGATCTTGCTTCCATTATCAGCCGCTACGTGAGAAATGCGTCTCTGGTGCCTTTACCCATCCTAAGGCCTATCTCATCGTCATATCAGACATCCTCAATTTTCTTTTCCATTCTTCTGTAAACTATTCCAGTCAGCAACTTAGATGCATGAGCTTTTAAGCTGACTGTGCGATAATTCTTGCATTTGTCAGCACTTTCATTCATCGGAATTGTGTGGACGACGCTTTTTCGAAAGTCAGATGGTAAATCACCTGACACGAACATTTCGCACAGCAACGTGAATTGTCGCTTTGTTGACACTTCCCCTAATTATGTTAGAAAATCTTACGGAACGTTATCCACCCCCTCTACTTTATTTCATCTTAACTCTTCCATAGCCCTTTTAAGTTCTGATTGTAATATTCGATCAACTATTTCTCCTACACCGACCCCTGTTTTTCTCTTCTGTCACTTTACGAGGCAAGTCTTCACCATCAAAAGGCTTCAGAGTATTCGTTCCATCGACATGCTCCCCCCGCCCCACCCTCTCTCTCTCTCTCTCTCTCTCTCTCTCTCTCTCTCTCTCTTTCTCTCTCCTCTGCATTGTTGCCTCTGAATCACGGGGCCCCATGTTCGATTCCCCACCGGGTTGGAGATTTTCTCTGCCCGGGGACTGGGTGCTTGTGTAATCCTCATCATTTCATCATCATCATTCGTGACAGTGGCTAGATTGGACTATGAAAAAATTTGGACTGTGTAAAAACTGGGACTTTGTAAGGGCGCTGACGACCGCGCAGTTGGGCGCCCCACAAACCAAACATCAACTCTTCTCTGTATTTAACAGTGTAATTAGCATCGCACTCTTAGTGTTACCATCTTTGCTTTCAATTTTACCGAATGTTCTTTTCAGTTTTCTGTATGCTAAATCGATCCTTCCGACAGTCAGTTCTTTTTCAGTTTCTTCACATTTTTCTTTAGCCGTTTCGCCTTAGCTTTCCAGCGCTTCCTGTTTATTTCGCTCCTAGGTGACCTGTAGTTCTGTGTCCGTGAATTCCCTTGAACGTTTTTGTACTTCTTTTATTCATCGATCCTGAACTGTTTCTTCTGTTACCGATGGTTTTTCCTTGTGCCTATGTTCTTCTTTCCACCTTCTTTAATTAACGTTCTTAGAGATGTCCGTTACTCTTCAACTGAACTGCCTACTGAGCTATTCCTTATCGCAGTATCTATAGCCTCAGAGAACTTCAAGCGTATCTATTCGATCCTTAGTACTTCCGTATCCCACTTTTTTACGCATTGATTCTACCTGACTAGTCTCTTAAACTTGAGCCTACTCTTCATCACTACTAAATTGTGATCTCAGTCTATATGTGCTCCTGGGTACGCCTTACAATCCAGTATCTGATTTCGGAATCTCTAATTGATTATGATGTAATCTAAGTTACATCATCCCCTACATCTCGACATTTTCCAAGTGTACCTCTTCCTCTCGTCATTCTTGCACAGAGTATTTGCTATAACTAGATGAAGTTTATTGCAGGAAATTAGTCATTCTCCTCTCTCGTTCCTAGTACCAAGCCCATATTCTCCTGTAACACTTTCTGCTACGTCTTTTTAGTTCCCCACGACTATTACTTTTCATCTCCCTTCCCGTACCGAATAACCCGTTCGCTATTATCATACACTTTCTCTACCTTTTCATCTTCAGTTTGTGATGTTGGCATATATATACCTGAACTATTTATATCCCAGAGGACTGGGTGTTACTGATGTCCTCGTCATTTCATCATCATCATCTTCATCATCATCATTCGTGAAAGTGGCTAGATTGGACTGTGAAAAAAAAACTGTACTTTTGTACTTTGTACCGGCGCTGATGACCGTGCAGTTGAGCGCCCCACAAACCAAACATCATCATCATCATCATCTATCGCTGTCGGTTCTGGTTTGCTGTCGATTCTGATGACAACAAACCTATCACTCAACTGCCCACAGTAACTCACTCTCTGTCCTATATTCCTATTCATAACGAATTCTACTTTCCTTATAACACATTCTGCTAGTGTTAATATTACCCTATACTCATCTGACCATAAATCCTTGTCTCTTTGCGTTTCACGTCACTAACCCTCATTTATTCTAGATTAAGCCTTAAATTTCCCTTCAGATTTTATAATTTCCCTATCACGTTGAAATTTCCGGTATTCCATGGCGCTACTAGTAAAAAGTTATCTTTTCGTTGATAGTTCAGTCTTTTTATCATGGTTACCTCCCCCCTCGCAGCCCACTCCCGGACATTTTAGGAGGGACTAGTCCGGAACATTTTGTCACTTTCTTAGTTACAGGCAATATGTCTTGTGGATACACATTATGTATCTTCAGTGCACAGTTTTCCATTACCTTCTGCAATCTCATGCCGTTGATCATTTTTGATTCTTCGGACTTTAGTGGTAGTTCCCCGCCGCAAGGGCAGAGAATGGCCTGAACGTCTGACTGCTCCTCCGCCCTGTCTGAGTAGGTGCAGGCTTGATGAGGGTGACATCTCATGTCGTAAATCTCCAGCCGCCATTGCTGATGATTTTTATTCTAAATTTAAGCCGTGGCGAGATCGAACCTAGGACCAAGGACGTACTGAGTACTAATCAAAGACGCTACCCCTAGATCACATGTACAATGTTAAATTGCGCCAAAGTAACCATTTCGGAAAACATGGAGTTCTTTGTTCGACACTACAATTGGAACAGGCAAGATAATCTCCTTGGTATAGTTGATCTTGCAATAAAATGCTCATGCAGTTGTAGCTGTGAAGTGATTACTTGAAATATATTGTTGAAGAGTTAATCTGTTTGGGGTAATTACATAGCCACCATGCAGTTGTAGTTGTGAAGTGATTACTTGAAATATATTGTTAAAGAGTTAATCTGTTTGGGGTAATTACATAGCCACCATATTAAATGTTTCTACTCATATCGACTGTAGTGGGTGCAATGTATATATTTACAAGTAAACCGGAGGTTAAGAAAAATGCTGCTGCTACACAAATTTGAAGAACATCATGCTGGAGGAGTCACTGTATTTTACAGTGGGATGATCACTTGAAACTGCTAACATACTTCTGTCGTGCTCATTTTGGGAACTGGTTGAAGTTCGATCTTAACCCTCTACAGTGTTTACTTCGTAAATCAGTTCACGTGTTGAGCGAAGTATACTTTTACACATTCGTGTATTAAAATCATAAATAAATTTATAAGCAGACGTTTTAATGTATTAATCATGCACAATGCATAATTGAATGTACAACAATACAACAATAAATATTATAATTATGTATATGTTGGTTTTCTTACACTATGCCTAACATTTACTAACAGTTTCTACATGTGTAAGTAAGAGGTTTCTCGCCAGTGAAAGTTTTACACTTAAAACATTTCGCCGAAGTTTTTTCATCAGTTTTTTTCTCATAGATGATTTCTGCCTCTTTTCTTATTCATAAGATGATTTTCTTCGGGTGTGAAGGGTGCATATTCAAACGATGTTCCTATCTCTACAGTTTCTTTGGCAGCATTTCTTCTTGGAAGGTGGCCTCGTCTCCTTAAATCTCCAACAATTACTGACTCGACAAGAGTTCCTAGGAAGAGTCTTATTCGCTGTAGGGTATTTGTTTTCCTTTTTGCGGGGAAGTTGATTTGTATAGCACTTGAGAGTTATATGCAGGTAAATCGATGATATTTGAGATCAGAACAATAGGACATATGTTTGTGTCCCTATTTACTGTATAATTCACTGCAGCATTTCCTATTGGAAGATGCCCTCCACTCTTCATATATCCCCATCAATTAGCTGCTCTCCAAGAGTTCCTAGGAGTATTCTTTTTGCTGTAGCATGTTTGTTTCCTTTTAGGGGTAAGTTGGCTTGTATAGCACGTAAGAATCTTAAGCAGATACGTCGATGATATATGCGAACACAACAATAGTTCATCTGTTTGTCTTGCTCTTTACTGTACAATTCACCACCATCTACTGGTTCACAGCTCCTTTCGCAACGTTGCAGTTTAAAATAATTTGAGGTTTTTTCTCGGTGCCATCGCTGACTTTTTGCATCGCGGTGCTGAGTGCTTTGCACAATGACATTTTTGTTTTTGTTTTGGGAAAGTATGATGCGAGCTTTGTTCCCTTTTTGAAAGCTAATGTTGATATGTTATTAGAAATCCCACTGATCTGCTGTAGCTTTGGTCGGATAGAAAGCTTGCTTGCTCGCACATTTTCAAAAAATGGCTCTCAGCACTATGGGACTCAACTTCTAAGGTCATCAGTCCCATAGAACCTAGAACTACTTAAACCTAACTAACCTGAGGACATCACACACATGCATGAACGAGGCAGGATTCGAACCTGCGACCGTAGCGGTCGCGCGGTTCCAGACTGTAGCGCCTAGAACCGCACGGCCACCCCGGCCGGCGCTCGCAGATATTCAGCTATTGCAATATTTATCTTCATCACCATTTTCCGTAGCTCGCTGGAGGTAAAAAAGTTGTCGCAGTTATAAGCCATTCAAGTCATAACAAAAGTGAGTTACAACCTATAGACCTTGGTTTCTATCAGAGGCGCTACTTGGTCGTATCCTAGTCTATATGGCTGAATATTCCATAAATAATTTGTTTCCTTATCACAAAGTACCCGAAACTCAGCCGGTTTACAAGGCACATACTGGCAGAAAGAGCAGTTTCCCCTGAATGTAACAAGTTCTTCGTCTACTGTAACAAACATATTGGGATTGTAGAAATTAGGTAATCGTTATCTACCCATTTCCCCCACAAATACGTTAAAGATGTGTTCTTATCTTGTTTCAGGTCTTTGTAGCTTTGGCTCAAGGTCATTAAATCAAAATACCCTTATATCTTTTTGAACGTTTCTAGTGATACTGTAGGTCTGAAAACCAGGTGACATTTGTACTGATCCTATAATTGTTCAGTAGATTGATTATGTGACTAATAAACTCCTGCTTATAACAACAAACCCATATAAACATCTAGGTCAAGAACTTTGTCTTTCATTTTTCTCCATAAAACCGCATTTTCTGTTGCCGGAGGAAGGAACAATTAGAAATCTGCTTATTCGTTTTTAATGTGAGAAGTGGCATATTTTGTTGGCAGTAGAGTGGGCTGACCTGTATTAAATGGTGAATACCGTCCCAGTTGAGGTAGGCGTTCTGCCTTCAGTTCAATTGATTTGTCCTTTGACATCATATCTTAACTGATTACCATTTGCTGTTCTGTAGTATCATCTGCGCGTTCTTGTGCAAAAGCAGAGCTGCATTCCGAAACATAATCTTCATCCCCCGAAACTACTTCATCACTATCAGACATGTTCATCTGTATTTCTGCTACTTCATCTTGTAAAGAGGCCTTTATTTCGAGAAAGAAATTTTCAAAATAAATTAATTGCACAGACAGAAGTCTAGTGACCTGGGTAGACGTGAATCACTTTACAGACTGATCTTGTTACAGGAAAACAGAATGACTCGCAGTTCACCTTCACTCTTTTCCACAGGAATAGACATTCCGTAGCACAAAACAACAGTGAAATCACTTCTTTGTGTCCACCCATACACCTTCCATTGTTGAGAAATTGAATACTGCCGGAATTCACTGTAATAATGAAGGTTACAATACGTTAAAAAGACCTGAACAGCTTGAGAAGTACTATTTCTGTGGATGCCAAACTAAAGCTCCAGTAATTATTTCTTTGTCAGAAGTATACTGAAGTGCATCTCCTGGGCTTCTGCTTCGTGAGTGACATTAATGCAATAAATATTTCAGTAAACGCAAACCAAATTTTTTTCTAAAATCGGAGACACAGTAAAATTACAGTTCTGACAAGGCGTTTCTCAATGATGGTGCAGTGCTCTGGCCACGTTTACTAATCCAATTTATAGCCTGACTTCGAAAAATCTTTCCCCTAATATTTGGGACTATACAGTAGATCATGGTTAAAATGTAGTAGAAAGCACGAAATGGTTTACTAATGTATTTGTTTCAGCTTAAGTCAGATATAAAACATATGTAACACGGTAAAACCATGGGCCAACCAACACCCGATTTCGAGTCTCGGTCCGGCACATGGTTTTAGTCTGTCAAGAAGTGTCATATCGCCGTACACTCCGCCGTAGAGCGGAAGATTCATTATATGTTAAAAATATATTTGGCAAAGGAACACGCAATGTTCTAAACTCATTACGCAGTGCCATCACTGCAAGTAGACTATTTTCTCGTTCCACATGACCAGTGAGAGTGTATACTTGTAGATGAAAGTAATACTACAAGATACTCTTGGCAGGTTAATATTGAGAAATCTTTGTCGTCACAGGCATTTTTCGCTTCATATCAAAATATGTGGCGTATTAAATGGACCTGCATTCGTCACTGTCATCCGCGGGTTATTCTTTTCTTCGACGCATACCTTACATTCCCGACTCTGCAGCGGACAATCGCACTTGCTTCGTGGTTTACAAGATATATGTGTCTCCTGATCGGGTTTTTCAGAACTTCTTAGGAAGCCTTTCGCTGCTTTTCATGGTGATACGCTCACAGCCATCACACTTGAAACGACGCAGGGGAGTTGCACTATAGGGTTAGCCCCGACGCAGCTGAAACCAGAAGTTACGGGACATGTCCTGGCAAAATTACCGAGTTAATTGTCAATTGAATGCGGCTTTGTTTTAAAGGTCGCCGTTTAATCTCTTCGCCAATTTATAAGGATCAATGACACCTTCCTTCGCACAACTTGCATTTAATTTTCTCTGGATTCCTCAACACCGTTAGTGAAACAGTGTTTGGCGAAGCTCTGTATTTTGATTCCTGCAAGTTATTGGAAAGAATACGTCCCTACCAAGAGTGACCTGATGATTCACCATTTTTATTCTGCCTGTCATGAATGGAAGACTTCAGAAAGATTCTTGAAATCATATTATGTTCTGTTAACATGAACAATAAGTACATAAGCCTAAGTTTTCTGTGAGCTGTCTAAAGCCGTCTTCTCCTCTGACTGGAGATTATTTCTTCTACGACAAAAAATTCAAACAGGTCACTACAGGTTCACTATCACTGCTGACGTGGATGTCTGTGCCTTGCAGTAAATAAACATAAATAAGAATTGAAAAACAGGGATGCGAGGTTTGCTATACATTCCCGATTATGTGAGATGAACATGTCAACCATACAATTCACATTCTAGAGCCGTCAAGATTCGTCAAATACCTACTCCACATCAAGTGACAGGACTTGAATATCTGAGAACGTGACAGAAACTATTTTCCCTCGGTACTTATAGATGTTCACATTCTTGGATAATCAAAAACTCTATTTCTGATAAAGTTCCATGAAATAGGAGGAGGTAGGGATCTTCCGCTTAAAACAAGCCAGCAGATTATTAAATAAAGCTCTTATAAGTTACCTTTAAGTTACAGCTTAGACCGTACATACCATGTAACGTGAAAAATGGTATTAGCTACAGAATCATTTTATATAGTGAATGACATTTGAGAACAGCTGAGAGTACTCTCACCGTTGAACAGAAACTTACGTCTGACGTAGTCAGAAAAGGAGACAACAATCAAGTATATATTTCTTAACATTTAATTTATTTAATTTTTCATGATTGATAGCACACATTATACGAGAATACATTATCTAGTTTTAGCTGATTGAGCTACAAGTTGAAATCACTCATGGAAAAACAAGCCAGCATAGAAAGGATTGAAAATGCTGCATCGTCTACAGATGGCTGGGAGCTTGTCTTATGCGTACCCAATTCAATAAAAAAAAAAAAAGACTCACAAACCTGAAATGCAGTCTTGCCACAATTGTGAGTAGCTCACAGTCAAATCAGACCACGTGACACACTAACATTACTTAGCTGTGGCAAGTTACTTGGTATACCGATGTTGTACATATATTTTGTAGTTGACTGCTATCTCATTTAGCCTGGCCTTGAATTAATTGGTTTTATCTCGCTGCTTTATTCATTCTTCTATTGAAAGTGTTACTCATACGGACATCCACACAGGTACGTACACGCTCACATATATGTTACCATGATTGATTCTAAGATAGTTAACAAGTCAAATGAAACTAATCATAGCATAGTAGAATGAGATTTTCACTCTGCAGCGGAGTGTGCGGTGTTATGAAACTTCCTGGCAGATTAAAAGTGTGTGCTGGGCCGGGACTCGAACTCGGGACCTTTGCCTTTCGCGGGCAAGTGCTCTACCAACTTTTTTTTTTCTTTTTTTTTTTTTTTTTGTCAAGTGGACCGGTGGGGGCTCGGGGGGCAAAGTGGGCAGGGGTCGAAACCTGAGGCCTGGCCACAGTGTCCCCCTCACCACCACCGAGCCTGTGGTGCTTAGGGAAGTGGGAGAAACAGGAATCAACAGTAGTGGAAGGCGTTGTTATTTATTTATTTGCATGAGTGTTTGTAAGATTCACTAATAGCATGAAATTATGCGAACACATATGTGAAAGAGAATGAAATATAAATTCTGGGTAAAGAAAAGGAAAGGAAAAAGGAAAAGCAAAAAGAAATAAAATCCGCGCAATCTGCGACGCGCTCTCCCATCCGCGGAGGTCAGAAGGAGAATAGATCGTAGGCGGTTGAAACTCAGACACCGCCGGGGGAGGAGGGGTGGGTGCCCACTGTGCCAGGCACCCCCCAACTCAGTGGAGGTCTAACAAAGACCGCTCGAAGATAGTTAGCAAATAATGTTCGGTAACGTGGCGTGTTTTCGAGAGCTGAATGGGCTGTTCGTAAATAGGTCCAGAAGTCGATGCGGGATTTAGGTCCCTCATGAAAGAGATAAGCGACCGCCCACCCTTTGACCCACGTAATAGCATGACATTTGGCGGCGGGAAAATGTCGGTCCTCCGGGTATAGAAACATTCGAGGCTCGACTGTGTCTGGTGGCACCCGGAGATAGCAGGCAATGATTTGCTGCACGAAGCGCCATACATCTCGCGATGAGGCGCATGTCAGACGGTGTTCATCAGTGTCCAGTTGCTGGCAAAGGAGACAAAGAGGGGATTCTGACAAGCCAATGTTGTGCAGGCGCTGCTTCGTGGCAAATTTCCTGTTGACTATGTGATACCACAGTGCCCGGACGTTCGTAGGGAGGAAGGGCTGGTGGACGGTAGTCCACAATATGGGCCACTGGATGGAGGGGTGTTTGGTCTCCATCACATTCCGGGGAACACAGCGCAGCAACAGGCTGTAAAAATCCTTAGTCCTAGGTGGGCGTGTATCTGGGAGACTGGTATGTGTGTAACTGTAGTCGACGAAAAAGGTCGAAATATGGGACAAATGAGGCACGATATGGCCGACAGACACCGGTGGTGAGGTGGAAGCAGGTAGGAGGACCTCAAGCAAGCTGCGTGTTAGAGATGTACCCTGGCCCATCCACTGTTTTCTCATGGTACTCATGTATAAGGCTGCAGCTCGCATACGGGCATTGACGAGCCCGACGCCACCATACCGTGAGGGCAGGGTAAGTGTCTCATAACGGACTTTAAACACTGAACCAGCCGTGAGATAATAGCCAAAAGCCGCCTGAAGGTTGCGCCCAATTGCAGTTGGCAGAGGGAGAACTTGCGCGATGTGAACCGATTTTGATGCCACATAAAGATTAATAAACGCAACCCGTTGAAGTGTGTCCTGGCGGCGCAAGAGGTTCTGGCGGACGTCGTTGCGGATGACGTGTAACAGGCGACGGAAATTCGTTGCCGCCGTGCGTGTGACCGTGGGGGTAAAGGTAATGCCCAGGTACCGGAAAGTCCGCACAAGCGGCAGTGGTGCCACTTCACCCTCCTGGAGGCCTCGTCCAATGTGCATTACAGAAGATTTGGCGACATTCATGGCACTGCCAGCGGCAGCCCCATAACGGGTAATCAATTCGAGGACAGCCCGAATCTCAGAGCCGGAGCGAATGAGGAGGAGGAGGTCATCAGCATATGCCCGACAGCGAAAAGTGTGTTGGCGTAGGGTGAGGCCAGAGAGCTTGGTCGTCAAGCCCCCAATAAGGGGCTCAAGGGCAATAGCATACAGGAGGGTAGAGAGGGGGCACCCCTGCCGTATCGAACGGCAGATAGGTACCGGCCCTGCTATACGTCCATTGACTTCGACACGTGAACTGGCACTGGCGTAAAGACGCCGGATGACGTCGAGAAACGGAGGGGGGATGCCCATTCGGGCTGCCACTGAAAACAGGAAACGATGACGCACTTTATCGAAGGCGCTGTCGAAGTCTATAGCGACGACCGCTGCCCGGAGCCTGCAGGCCGCCGCTATCGCAATTAAGTCGCGGCATTCCCCTGTGGCAGTCTGTATGTTAATCTGTCCGCCAGGCGTCGTTTGCTCTGGCGAGAGGATATGAGGGAGTGTAGTTCGGAGCCGCATCGCCAGTAAGCGCGCGAAAATCTTGTAATCGGCATTGAGGAGGGTGAGCGGTCTGTAACTCGTGACTATCGAACCACGGGCTGGTTTGTGGACTGGTATAATGATGCCCTCAGCAAAGGCGGGTGGGATTGCTTGGTCAGACGTTATCAGTTCTTGATACATAGTCGTCCACCGTGGGGCCATGAGGTCCCGAAAGGTACGGTAAAACTCAATCGGTAAGCCGTCAATGCCGGGCGATCTGTTGACTGCCCCCTTGGCGATTGCGTTGTTGACTTCGTCTAGCGTGACCGCCACTGTCAAAGCATCCGCCTCCGTGTGGGGGAGGGTGTGCGTGACGTAATTCAAAATGGAGTCGTCTGCTGCAGTTTCAGCGTCGTCATCACTATAAGTACGACGGTAGTGCTCGACGAATGTGCGGACGATGTCATTCTGAGTGGTCACCTGCGTTCCATGAGGCGTGGTCAGAGTGCGGATGATCTGCCGACGACGCCTTCGTTTGTCGGACACTATATCATGCATGGATGGAATTTCTAAATCCGCGCGATCGTGGCGCCGCGTCCGTATCACGACCCCTTGCAGTTTCCGGCGTGCCAGCGCAATTATCTTCGCCTTAGTGCTTTGCCGTTCCCACTGGTTGTCGGGGGTTGGCGGTTGAGCATCCAGATCTCGGAGAATCGCGTAATAGAAGTCAACAGTGGTGCGATGCCAGTCGGCCATGTCCTTCCTGTATCTCATCAGTGTCCTCCGGATCGCCGGCTTGGCGCAGTCCAACCACCATGTCAATGTCGAGTGGTAGCGGGGAAGGCGTCGTTCGCAGGCTGTCCACGTTTCAGTGACTTGTTGGCGACACGCCAGGTCATGCAAGTGTGAGGTATTGAGTTTCCATGGCGCACGGCTGCGCCATACTGATTGCGGCGGAAGGAGGACCGTACAGATGTAAGCGCAATGGTCGGAAAAGGCCAGCGGCCAGCGTTCGGCGCCCCGTATCGCAGATCTAAGAGTTTGTGAGACATATATCCTATCAAGTCGGCTTGCGGAATGACTTGTAAGAAAGGTATGGCCTGAAAGGTCGCCGTGTTGTACTTCCCAGGTATCGTGAAGCAGGAGGTCTCGCACCACTATACGTAGCTCCTGGCATGTAGTATAGTGGGGAATCTGATCTTTAGGATGCAGAACGCAGTTAAAGTCACCTCCTAGTAGACAATGGTCATAACGCCCTAAAAACAGGGGAGCGATTTCCTCGGAATAAAACTGGGCTCTTTCATGCCGTCGGTCGGTGCCTGAGGGAGCGTAGACATTAACGATGCGTGTCCCCATGGCAGTGAGTGCCATGCCCCGAGCTGATGGAAGGAAGGCGACATCGGTCACAGAAATCCCGTGTCGGACGTAGATGGCCACCCCGCGGCCCATAGGATCACTCGCGGAGGCGTGGGCGGTATAGCCATTGATATCCGGGAGACTAGCCAAGTGAACTTCCTGCAGAAGGGCGAAATCAATATCCGAAGCCCAGAACATCTCCTGCATAAGGCGGATTTTCACCCTGGAACGGATGTTGTTGGTGTTGATGGTTGCTATCCGGTAGGCCTGGTGTCGGATTGCTGGAGGCTGGTCCACTCCGCCGTCCGCGCAAGGGTGTGGGCGTCGCAGCGGAACGTTATCCCGCTGGCCCGCAGGGGAGTCTGGGGAGAGTATGATTAGTGGTGCGGCCGTGACGGCGCAGGGTCCCGTAACGGCTCCTGCTCCGTGACCTCCTCCTCGTGCCACGCCGTGGAAGCGGAAACTGGTGTATCGTCCATTTTGTCTGCAGAAGATGTTGTAATTGTGCATGGTGTAGTGTCGCCTGTGGGACGTTCATGATTTAATTCAGCGTCAGGACGGGGCGCAGGCACACCGAGAGATGTCTCCGCGCTCCTTACGTCTTCGTCAGCAGTAGCGGGTTCTGAGGCCTCGTGCTGGTCGACGGTTACGTCCTCCTCGACTTGTAACGTCTCCTCTTGGCCGGAAACGGTGCGACGTCTTCGCTTGCGACGTTTCGGGGAACGTTGTTTCCTTGTGCGACCCTCCATGTCCGACGACGGAAGGGAGTCGCGTCGTTCTGGCAAGAAGGCTGCTGTAGGAACGATGAGCGAGTCGATCTCTATCGTGTTTCCGAGATCAGGGTCAGCGTCTGGTTGCGCCGGCATCTTCGGAGCGGCGTCAATGGCCGGCCGAGGCGGCGGGTCGTCCGAGGCGCTCTCCGTCGGTGTCTGGTCGGGCTCGTTGGTGGCGTCGTTTGTGGTGACCGGGCGACGTTGCAAAGTGGTAGGAGAAGCTAGAGCAGCGGCAGAGGTCACCGGTAGCACTGTAGGTTGCGACGTGCGTGGTTCTTCGGCAGCTGGAAGTTGCGTAATACGCCGTTGTAGGCATTCGGATCTACGGTGGCCTTCCTTGCCGCACCCGGAACAGGTCCGAGGCTGGCCATCGTATATAATTATGGCACGGCATCCGCCGATCTGTAAGTAGGACGGGACGTGGCTTCGGAGATCTATGGTGACCTGTCGGACCCCGTTTAGGACAGGATACGTCCGAAACTGTGTCCACTTCTCCGCAGTGTGGCCGTGGACTGTGCCGTATGGGCGTAGTGCCGCGACACTTCCTCAGCTGGAAGTTCGAATGGCAATTCGAAAATGCGTATCGTTCGCATACCTAAGCCTGCGTGGTCGACGGTTACCTCCCCCACATTGCCATCAGCGTGACAGAAGCGGAGCTCCTGTTTGGTCTTACGTAGTATGCGTTCGCACGCCGCGTCGTTAATGATTTTCACATAGACCGTGCTGCTCACGAGGGACAAATGTATGCCGATAATATCGGTCGCCGGGATCTTCACTTCCTCTCGCAGAAAACGCTCCACCTCGAGTGCTTTAGGTCGGGCATAATCGTTGCAGAAAGTAAATCGGAGTGTTGATTTACGGTAACGGTTCGCCATGGATCGTACAAAGTAAGCCGGCACTTAAGCAACGGCCGTCAGAAAGTAAACAAGGCGAGCTCGCGCGCCGCACGAAGTCAACACGTACGCGTCCGCTCTGTTGCCCTGCCGAAGGCAGACTGAACGCCAACTGAGCTACCCAAGCACGACTCACGCCCCGTCCTCACAGCTTTATTTCTGTCAGTACCTCGTCTCCTACCTTCCAAACTTTACAGATACTCTCCTGCGAACCTTGCAGAACTATCACTCCTGAAAGAAAGGATATTGCGGAGACATGTCTTAGCAACAGCCTGGGGGATGTTTCCAGAATGAGATTTTCACTCTGCAGTGGAGTGTGCGCTGTTATGAAACTTCCTGGAAGATTAAAACTGTGTGCTGGGCCAGGACTCGAACTCGGAACGTTTGCCTTTCGCTGTAAAGTTTGGAAGGTAGGAGACGAGGTACTGGCAGAAGTAAAGCTGTGAGGACGGGGCGTGAGTCGTGCTTGGGTAGCTCAGTTGGTAGAGCACTTGCCCGCGAAAGCCAAAAGTCCCGAGTTCGAGTCCCAGCCCAGAACACAGTTTTAATCTGATAGGAAGTTTCATAGTCATGGCATTTCAATGTTTTGTAACATATGTGACGCAGGCAAATTTAAAAGTTTAAAATAGATAATTTTAAGAGAGTAGAAAAAAAAGACAATCATTTTACCATTCACATCCAACAGTCGACAACTAACTGAGGCATCACATTCGGAAAGTTATACCTCTACTAACTAACGACAATGGTAGGCCTGCCATCACCTCAACAGATGATCCTGAAAACTTTCACAGGTCTCTGATCTCAATACGACTATCGTACCAAACGGTAGCATAGGTACAGGTGAGAGGAAGGACTTGGTTGATTAGGTCGGTTATCCTTCAAAATATTTATATTAAAAGAATCCGCAATAATTATCAGGCGCCACAGCTCTCTTGAATTAAAACAATTACATAAACACACATTCACAATCGAGTTTCACAAGCAATTTCTCCTCAGATTACAAATGACACATACACTATGTGATAAGAAGTATCCGGACATCCCCAAAAACATACGTTTTCCATATTAAGTGCATTGTGCTGCCACCTACTGCCAGGTACTCAGGTAGTCATTAGACATCGTGAGAGAGCAACATGGGGCGCTCCGCGGAACTCAGGGACCTCGGACGCGGTCAGGTGATTGGGTGTCACTTGTGTCATACGTCTGTACGCGTGATTTCCAAACTCCCAAATAGCCCTAGGTCCAGTGCTTTCGATGTGATAGTGAAGTGAAAAAGTGAAGGGACACGTACAGCACAAAAGCGTACAGGCCCACCTCGTCTACTGACTGACAGAGACCGCGGACAACTGAAGAGGGTCGTAATGTGTTATAGGCAGACATCTATCCGTACCATCACACAGGAATTCCAAACTACATCAGGATCCACTGCAAGTACTATGACAGTTAGGCAGGAGGTGAGAAAACTCGGATTTCATGGTCGAACGGTTGCTGATAATCCGGTAAATGTCAAATGACTCCTCGCTTGGTATAAGGAGCGCAAACATTGGACGATTGAACATGGAAAAACTTTGTGTGGAGTCACGAATCACGGTAAACAATGCGGCCATCCGATGGTAGGGTGTGGGTATGGCGAATGCCCGGTAAACGTCATCTGCCAGAGTGTGTAGTGCCAACAATAAAATTCGGAGGCGGTAGTGTTAGGTGTGGTCGTGTTTTTCATGGAGAGGGCTTGCATCTCCTGTTGTTTTGTTTAGCACTATCACAGCACCGGCCTACGTTGATGTTTTAAGCACCTTCTTGCCTCCCACTGTTGAAGAGCAATTCGGGTACGGCGATTGCATCTTTCAACACGATCTACCACCCGTTGATAATACACAGCCTGTGGCGGAGTGGGCCGGCCGAAGTGGCCGAGCGGTTAAAGGCGCTACAGTCTGGAACCGCACGACCGCTACGGTCGCAGGTTCGAATCCTGCCTCGGGCATGGATGTGTGTGATGTGCTTAGGTTAGTTAGGTTTAAGTAGTTCTAAGTTCTAGGGGACTTATGACCACAGCAGTTGAGTCCCATAGTGCTCAGAGCCATTTGAACCATTTTGGCGGAGTGGTTACAAGACAATAATATCCCTGCAATGGTATGGCCTAAACAGAGTCATGACCTGAATCCTACAGAACACCTTTAGGATGTTTTGGAATGCCGACTTCGTGCCAGGCCTCACCGACTGATTTCGATACCTCCCCTCAGCGCAGCACTCCATGAAGAATGGGCTGCCATTCCCCAACAAGTCTTCCAGCACCTGATTGAACGTATGCCTGCGAGAATGGAAGCTGTCATCAAGGCTAAGGATGGGCCAACACCATACTGAATTCCAGCATTACCGATAGAGGGCGCCACCAACTTGTAAGTCATTTTCAGCCAGGTGTCCGGGTACTTTTGATCACATAGTGTATCAGCATACTTTTAATCTAATCTCATCGCCAGTACCTACCAGCGCTGTTACAACTGCCTGTGACGTAGCTTTGATGTTCGAACCCGAGCACCTACAGCATCACTTCCAAGTTGTTCGGCAGGTACAGTCGCTCCTCTAGGCCAGCTGCAATCAAGGGCCGACCTGGTCGATGTCGAGCCGTCGCGCCCCTTACCCCAGAGGCTCCATGGCCGACCTTTCCCTGCTGCCTGTACTCGTATATGGCACGGAGGGGTCGCTCAACGTAGCCGCCAGGAAAGCCAAATGCCGTGCGGGCGACAACGGAACGCTACCGTTTTCATCACGGCACATCCTTCCCTTGTTACACCAATGGGCACCAATTTCCTGGGGTGAACAAAAAAAATTATTAGTTTAGGAACCTGACACTTAGACTACATTACCCGGTGTTCTTAAGTATTATATACTCCTGAAATTGCCTGTTTGGGGAGCGATCTGCAAAGTATGGTTACTGAAGACAACTTCACAATCCAATGTCGTTAAAAAAGCGTTTTTATTCGAGGACCGGTTTCGACAGAACTATGTTGTCATCATCGAAGGATGGACAGAAGTTGTGTAACATGAGAGTTGACAAGACGTATCATGAATGTAAAATATTTTCGTATCATTTTCCGTTCACCGTCTTGCGGATCCGATGATGCTCTGTCGAGCCGGTCGCGCAGCAAAAATACTATTTTCAGCGATGTGGAGTTTTCTTCGTTATCAGCTGTAAACTGTATTCATATTCTTCCGCAACTAGGGTTTTATTACGCTCAGTAATGGAGCCCACCCTAACCACAAAAATTATCCTCATACCCCTACCTCTCCCTCAGTACTGCATTGGTGCCAATACATTTGCCAGTGCGTATATTGACAGGTACTGTTCTCCACGCTTCCTCAAACCCGAAACATTCCTCAGGCTACTGCGTGAGTCATCACTCCAAATTAGTTAGCTGTTTCAAGACATCCACAGTTCAGTGTCGTCACTTTGTCCGTCACGTCAAGCCTCGCGTAACATTGGCTTTTGAAATATATGGCTTATGAGGAGCCACTCAACCTCTGAACCGCATTCTTTTTTAACTCCATAAGTGTAGTAATTGCTCTCGCTATAATGCTGGTAGGAGTCTGTGATTCGGAAGTGATTCCTTCCTCTGTTTTCATGGAATGTCCAACAACGACCCTCAGCATTCCTCGATGGTCCCTATCCGTCAGTACCTGAGGTCTGCTTGGTCCTGGTTTAGCTATGGTTGTTCCCTTGTGTTTTCACATCACACTGACATGACCAACAGTAGACGGCTTTAGAAGCGTTGACAGGGCCCACACGGATTTTGTATTCAGATATCCGGACATCCCCAAAAACATACGTTTTCCATATTAAGTGCATTGTGCTGCCACCTACTGCCAGGTACTCAGGTAGTCATTAGACATCGTGAGAGAGCAACATGGGGCGCTCCGCGGAGCTCAGGCACTTCAGACGCGGTCAGGCGATTGGGTGTCACTTGTGTCACATGTCTGTACGCGTGATTTCCAAACTCCCAAATAGCGCTAGGTCCAGTGCTTTCGATGTGATAGTGAAGTGAAAAAGTGAAGGGACACGTACAGCACAAAAGCGTACAGGCCCACCTCGTCTACTGACTGACAGAGACCGCGGACAACTGAAGAGGGTCGTAATGTGTTATAGGCAGACATCTATCCGTACCATCACACAGGAATTCCAAACTACATCAGGATCCACTGCAAGTACTATGACAGTTAGGCAGGAGGTGAGAAAACTCGGATTTCATGGTCGAACGGTTGCTGATAATCCGGTAAATGTCAAATGACTCCTCGCTTGGTATAAGGAGCGCAAACATTGGACGATTGAACATGGAAAAACTTTGTGTGGAGTCACGAATCGGACGCGGTCAGGTGGTTGGGTGTCACTTGTGTCATACGTCTGTACGCGTGATTTCCAAACTCCCAAATGAGTCGTACACATTAGAAGCCACTAGCTCTCCTGACTGACCAAATGTACTGCTGCCACTTCTCTACTGATAACACAGTACTCACCCACTCCTTTTATACTGTCATGGCGTCTAGTGTATGCTGCCAGTGTCCAATGGCGCCTAACAAGTACTGTTGACAACGAATGTGCCTCAAGTGGTAGCACTGTGCGTTGAAAATAACCCCCAAATATATGTTAAAGTAGTCACTCACAGGAGAATTTCTGTCTCGCTACTGTGGAAGCTGGAGTACACATGTACATTACATCGACGTCTGACAAATGAAGCATCCTCTGTTGGGTACCCGTTTATAGACTACTAGTCACAAAACAGGATCCATTCGCTGATCCCTGTCTATCTTTAGCCAGATAAAATTTTCCCTAATCTGTTGCTGTGTTTTAAATATCTCCAAATGACCAATAACTGGTGACTCGTAGTAATACTTACATATAGGGTTATAATTATTGAACTATATGAAAGAGAGGTAAATTAGTTACAAACTGCGGCGTCCATATATTTTATTTAGCATCTGAACGTCACTCCATGTATTTGTATTTACGTTATGATGTGTTCGAACAGCCTGTCGACATTGGCGATAATGTGGCGTAAACAAATAGCGAAATTCTCCCTTAGCCGCTAATGTGCCGGAAAATCGATGCTGTAAATGACGTACTCAATGGCTATTTTCAGCTTAGCAATGATTTTGGGGTTATTGTTGTACACCTTGTCTTTAATACAGCCCCACAAACAGGAGTCGCATGTGTTCAGATCCGGAGAATATGGCGGTTAATCGAGACCCATGCCAGAGGCCCCTGCGTATCACAGAGCCAGAATGCGGTCCCCAAAGTGCTCCTCCAGGACATCAAACACTCACCCGCTTCGATGGGGTCGATTTCCGTCTTACATGAACCTCATACTGTCGAAATCAATGTCAATTTGGAAATAGTGATGAAGTCATCTTCGAAAACCTTCACGTACCGTTCGGTAGTCACCGTGCCATCAAGGAACATACTATGAATTATTGGGTGACTGGACATTTCACACCACACAGTCACCCGTTGTGGCTGAAGAGACTTCTCAATCGCGAAATGCGGACTCTCAATCCCCAAAATGTCTCAGTTTTGCTTATTGACGAACCCATCCAAATGCGATTAGGCTGTGTCGCTAAACCAAACCATAATGCGCATACTAATTCCCATCGTGCCCCGACGCCAAACATGCAGTTTGAACGTCCTAAAGCAAATCGTTCAAATATTATAACGATTTTATTTCATATAGTTCAATAATTGTCACCTGACTGGATAACTATCTTACTCCTGCAGCTCCCTCTGCATTGGCAAGAAATGACTTAGCTCTTTCTACAGTTCCTTTCTCTGTAATTTCATTTAATTTGAGAGATCTTGGTGTCTAGCAGTGTCTTTAAACAACATTGAGAGGCGGGTGTGTACTGCATTAATGTATTCCAATTGCCGTTGAACATTTGTTTTTTATGTTTGTTCACTAACATTTTCCCCGAAAACATGGCTAAGACAGTCACCAATAATATTACCCGCTCTGTTGCGCCAAGGCTCCGTCTTCCTTACTGGAAGAATCTCGTAATTAACTGAGCAGGAAAGACGAAAAAATAGTGAGAGAGGGAACCTCATCGGCAAGGACCATGGAGTGGGTTGTGACATGACTGCCAAAGAACTGGGCCTCGGGACTCAGGAGATGGAAAGCTGTTGCGTTTCAAAAACGATGAACGTATCAGCGTAAGTTACGTCCAAATCAACCAAGCAGTGTAAGTCACTACCTAGAGCCAGCGTGGAGAGTATCTGCGACAGTAGTAGTCCTGAATGGGTCATCTATCCGCTAGTGCTGTCCACGCCTGAGCCCAAACACTTCTACTTTGGTGTCTTCCACGGCTGAGTCTAAATGCTGCTACCTTGCTGTTATCTAGATAGAGGGCCACTTAATTTCCATCCTCTGCAGGCTGCGTGCTTGGGGTTAACCCCGGGGCCACCAAGCTATCGAGCCATTGTCGCCATATGTTGGCAAACTCCGCTGCTGCTGCTGTTTTCCATGTATGTCCAGACATGTTCTCCTGCCACTCATGGTCGTGTGCTAACACACTTTGCCGCTGCAAGCCGTTACCACTGCCATCCACACTGCAGTCCACAGTTCGCTCTGTATGCTCTCGTACGTCCCGCGCTGAGCTTTGAGTACCAACTGGCGGCGTTGCTCTCTCTAGACGACGATCACCACATTCCACCCTGCCGCGACGGCTGACTCAGCAGCACGCCGCCGGAGTGCCGACCACATAGCCTCATCTCAGCTGCTGCTTGCTGGACGAGGCGATGCCGTACGACGACCACGACACGACGCTGCCTTCTGATCTAACGAGGAGATCACGGCATGCCACAACTCGAATTCCCAGAAACTTCGCTCAGTTGAAGACGAATGAAAATTAGCGAACATGTGTCTCTGCTTGTCCGTAGATAATTGACCGTGTCTGAGAAAACAACGGTCGAAGTTTTCGAAGTAACTTACGTATCTTTCAGCGCGCGATATATTAGTCGAAATGGTGGCACAGTATCCACTCTCGCGACTTTTGCGCCTCGTATTCGAAACCATTTACTGTTTTTATTTACATCTTATTTTACGTTCGTACAAGATTGCTGCCTGAATGTTTCTTATCAACTTAGGGAATAAAGAGACACTACGTTAACTGTAAAAATTACAACTAGATTTTACAATAAGTTCCACACATTCTTTATACAATATATGAGTTTATTGTATTTTCAGGGGTTGCAATCTTTTTAAATTGCCATTTTCTTACGTTTGGTTCCTATATCATTCTTATGTTTATTGTACATTAAGGTTTGGTGCATTCATTTGGATGATAACGATCGTAGAAACATTGTGAACAGAAATTCCGCACATAGTGACATTTCTTCACACGGATCTCTCTCCAGAAACAAATAGCGTTAACAGGTGCTGATGATTTCACGACAAACCACGTATACTGGATCTCTTTATCGAAAACTGAACCTTGCAGTTGATTGTGTCTCAAGATACACCACGGAATTTCAAATAATTTTCTTATTCATTTATTGGGTTATTTATTTATTTATTTTAGTTCATTCACGAGACATACCATTAGGAATGAATAAGGACAACGTTATTCAATGTATATTTTAAAGTAGTAATCCTCTACAGATATTGGTAGATAAATGAAAAACAAAATTAAAAATAGTAATCGGGTTTCGAACAAGAGACGCAATAGTTAGAAGCCACTACTCAGCCGCTACTGCTAAACTACCCACACGATAAAAGTCACATTAAGTAGTTCGAAAACGTTGGTAGTCGTTTTCTCAGAAACGGCCGAGTATCTGAGGAAAATCTGAAACACGTGTTCGTTTATTTTGAATCCTCTTCAGATGAGCAAAGTTTCTAGACATTGGGCTATTGCACTTCACATGTGAAATAGTAGCTGAAAGTCTTTTCCGAAAATAAATCATTTTGAAAGAACTACTTACGCATTTTAAAGATATACACATATCAAAAAAAGTTTTGCATCACCCCGAAGACAGACGTTGACTGTGAATATTGTATTACAGACACAGTCGATTTGGCTATTCAGCGATGTCACTAAGTCCGTCCAAAGATGTAAACAACAATTCGTGAGCAGCGTCTATTAGACGGAGGTATACCGACAGCCGATCAGATCCAGTCATTCCACCAGGAAGGAGGTACAGGGCTCGCCGGCCGGAGTGGCCGAGCGATTCTTGGCGCTACAGTCTGGAACCGCGCGACCACTACGGTCGCAGGTTCGAATCCTGCCTCGGGCATGAATGTGTGTGATGTCTTTAGATTAGTTAGGTTTAAGTAGTTCTAAGTTCTAGGGGACTGATGACCACAGCACTTAAGTCCCCTAGTGCTCAGAGCCAGGTACAGGGCTCGTGTTGTCTATAGTTCAACCAGTCCTAGACGTTCCATACGGCGGTTCAATCGCGTCCGCATTGTTACCTTGTGCCAGGAGGGGCTCTCAACAAGGCAAGTGTCCAAGTGTCCAAGTGAACCAAAACGATGTGGTTCGGACATACAGGAGATAGAAGGAGACAGGAACTGTCGATGACATGCCTCGCTCAGGCCGCCCAATGGCTTCTATCTACGGATTAGGCTCGGAGGAACCATAACAGCAACGTACCATGTTGAACAATATTTTTCGCGCAGCCACAGGACATTGTGTTACGACTCAAACTGTGCGCAATAGACTGCGTGGTGCGCAACTTCATTCCCAACGTCCATGGCGAGGTCCATCTTTGCAATCACGATACCATGCAGTGCGGTACAGATGGGCCCAACAACATGTCAAATTGACCGCTCAGGATTGGCATCACGTTCTCTTCCCCGATGAGTGTCGCATGTGCCTTCAACCAGACAATCGTCGGAGACGTGTTTGGACGCAACCCAGTCGGGCTGAACGCCTTAGAGACACTGTCCAGCGAGTGAAGCAACGTGGAGATTGCCTGCTGTTTTGGGGTGGCATTATGTGGGGCCGACATACGCTGCTGGTGGTCTTGGAAGGCCCCGTAACGCCTGTACGATACGTGAATGCCATACTCCGACCGATAGTACAACCATATCGGCAGTATATTGAAGAGGCATTTGTCTTCATGGAGGATAATTCGCGGCCCCATCATGCGCATCTTCTGAATGCCTTCCTTCAGGCTAAAGACATCGCTCAAGTAAAGTGGCCAGAATGTTCTCCAGACATGAACCCTATCGAACATGCCTGGTGTAGATCGAAAACGGTTGCTTATGGACGACGTGACCCACCAAACAGTCTGAGGGATCTACGCCAAGTCGCCGTTGAGGAGTCGGACAATGTGGACCCACATTGCCTCGATGAACTTGTGGATAGTATGCCATGGCGAATACAGACATGCAACAATGCGAGAGGACGTGCTACTGGGTATCAGAGGTAGCGGTATGTACAGCAATCTGGACCACTACCCCTGTAGGTCTCGCTGTATTGTGGTACAACATGCAATATGTGGTATTCATGATCAATAAAAAGGGCAGAAATGATGTTTATGTTGATGTATACTCCATTTTTCTGTACAGGTTCCGCAACTTTCGGAACCGAGGTGATGCTACACTTCTTTTGATGTGGCTATTTATAAAAATTGCTATTTGTCTTCTCGATTAGAAATGAAAAATACGCGTTTGAAGGTTTTAGGAATTCAACCCCTAAGTTTTATGAAATATTTGATATTGAAAGCAGAGTCGCTTTTTCGTGAGGAATATATTGTGAAAATACCATGCATAATATAGCCTTAATTAGCGTGAAAAGTAGAAATAATGTTGAAATTTGTGAACTAAATAAGAAAAAGCCATGTAAGTCACATTGAGAAATGGTCTTTTTAAGAATTATGTAGGAAAATATATGAACTTTTAATACATCAGCTTTTCGTATGCCTAATATATTTTTATAAAATTATTTTAATTGTAACTAGTACGCAAACTTATCATTACTGATGACAAAGTAGATACCATCTTTAAATGCAACTCCATGTGCAGGAATAGCCATTTGAAATGAGAGAAGTCAGTATTGGGTGTAAGTCGCGCTAATAACTACACAACCACTTATCTGATTTGTCTTTTTCTCTTTCAGCTCGCAATATGAAATGAAATGAAACCATTCAAAATCAGTTGTCGTATTTCCTACCAAAACGATCTAGTTTTTATCTCTAGCTCTTCGACTGCAGTCATCCTTTTATGGCACATGGGAATGCGTTCTTTACACCATGCTACCTTGTTGGATATTGTTACATCTGATTAGATTAGATTATATTTAATTAGTACTTGTTCCATAGATCATGAATACACTTCGTATTGATGTGGAACGTGTCAGGTTAATAAAAGGTGTATATACAAGATATTACATTACACAAAATATTACATGACACTTAATATTTTTAATTTTTTGTGGGGGTTGGGGAAATTACATACTACATCCAAAAATTCATCTAATGAGTAGAAGGAATTGCCATTAAGAAATTCTTTTAATTTCCTTTTAAATGCTATATGGCTATCTGTCAAACTTTGGATGCTATTAGGTAAGTAACCAAAGACTTTTGTGGCAGAATCATTTATCCCCTTCTGAGCCAAAGATAGATTTAACCTTGAGTAGTGAAGATCATCCTTTCACCAAGTTTTGTAGCCATGTACACTGATATTACTTTTGAATTCGTTCCGAATGTTAATAACAAATTTCGATAGTGAAGCTACAGTGAAGATCTCTAAGTGTCTGCAGGATGATCTTGGATGAGCTCCAGCAATTATTCTGATTACACGCTTTTGAGCAATGAGCACTCTTTTACTCAATGATGATCTACCCCAGAATATGATGCCATACGAAAGCAGAGAATGAAAATAGGCGTGGTAAGCTAATTTACTCAGACATATATCGCCAAAATTTGCAATGACCCTAATAGCATAAGTAGCTGAACTGAGACGTCTCAGCAGATACTCAGTGTGTTTTTTTCCAATTCAACCCCTCATCAATGCACACACCTAGAAATTTTCAATATTCTACCTTAGCTACCGATTTATGATCGAAGTCTATATTTATTAATGATGTCATTCCATTTACTGTGTGGAACTCTTTGTACTGTGTTTTGTCAACGTTTAATGAGAGCCAATTTGCAGAGAACCACTTAATGATTTTCTGGAAAACATCGTTTACAATTTCACCAGTTAATTCTTGTCCATTGAGTGTGATAGCTATACTTGTATCATAGGCAAAAAGTACCAGCTTTGCATCTTCGTGAATATAGAATGGCAAGTCATTAATATATATTAAGAACAGCAGAGGGACCCAAGACCGAACCTTGTGGCACCCCATTCTTGATTATTCCGCAGTTTGAGAAATCACCAGTTTTTTTCATATTATGTGAACTGCTTACTTCAACTTTCTGAACTCTCCAGTTAGGTATGATTTAAACCATTTGAGCACTGTCCCATTCATACCACAGTACTTGAGCTTATCTGGATGTATTCCATGATTTACACAATCAAAAGCCTTTGATAGATCACAAAAAATCCCAATTGGTGACTTCTGGTTACTCAGAGCATTTCATATTTCATTAGTGAAAGTATATATAGCATTATTCCGTTGAGAAACGCTTCTGGAAACCAAACTGACATCTTGTTTAAACTTTATTTTTATAAAGGTGGGAAGCTACTCTACAATACATTACTTTTTCAAGAATTTTGGATAAGGTAGTCAGAAGAGAGATTGGGTGGTATTTGTTGATATCAGACGTATCCCCTTTTTATGCAGTGGTTTAACAATGGCATACTTCAGTTTATCTGGGAAAATACCCTGCTTCAGAGAGCTATTACATATGTGGCTAAGAATCCCACTTATTTCTTTGGAACAAGCTTCTGTTATCCTGCTGGAAATGCCATCAATTCCATGTGAGCTTTTATTCTTGAGAGAGTTTATCATCTTCCTAATTTCAGAAGGAGAAGTGGGTGGAATTTCAATTGTATCAAATGGTGTGGGTAAGGCCTCTTCCATTAACTGACTTGCTTCTTCTAATGAACATTTAGATTCTATTTTCTCTACAATATTTAAAAAAAGGTTATTCAAAATGTTTTAGACTTGAGGCTTGTTTATCAAGTTTCCATTCGCTTTGATGGTGATGCTGTCACCCTGTACTCTTGGTTGCCCTGTCTCCTTTATAATAATATTCTTGTTTTGATTTTGTTATCAGAGTTATTAATCTCAGACATGATGCACGTGCTTCTGGACTTTTTAATAACGTTTCTTAATGTAGCACAGTAGTTTTTATAATATTTGGTGCTCTCTGGGCCATTACTCATTGTTGTTGTTAGATACAAGATATTTGTATTCCTTTAGTAAGCCAAGGTTTTTTGCATGGTTTACTATAATTAGATTTAACTATGTTCTTGGGGAAACAGTTTTCAAATTCTCTTATAAGTGCATCATGAAATAAGTTATATTTTAAATTAACATCAGGTTCCTTGAACACCTCATCCCAGTCTAACTGCTGAATATTTTCTCTGACTTTTCTAATTGTTGAGTCATTAATTGAATGCACAACTTTGGAGGATAGTTTTTAATTACTGCATGGAGCTATGTCATATACTGTAACTAGCTGAGCATCATGATCAGAAAGCCCATTCTCAACAGGACAAGAATTTATGTTTTTAAAACTATCTTGGTCTATAAAAGTGTTATCTATCAATGTGCTACTGTCCTTTACTACCTGAGTAGGAAAATTAATGACAGATGTCAAATTGAAAGAAGCGAGCAAGGCTTCCAGGCCATTCTTCCTATTACACTCTCTCAGTGAATCAACATTGAAGTGCCCACAAATAATAATTTGCGTTCCCCTATCTGACAGATACCACAACAAGGCGTCCACGTTTTCCAGGAATAAATGAAAGTTTCCTGAAGGGGACCTATATACTGTTACAATTATAAAAGAGCCCTCCTTCAGTTTAAGTTGACAGGCACATGCTTCTATAAGTTGCTTTAGACAAAACTTTTTTGTAGTTAAGCTTTCTACACAGTGATAACTTTTGACATATATGGCAACTCCTCCTCTCACCTTATTCTCTATAGTCATAAGTGCAGCTAGTTTATAACCCCTGATATTTACCTTTTCCGTATCAGACACAATGTGATTTTCAGACAGGCATAGTATATCTATTACCTTATCATATTCAATGTCATCTAAACAAACCAGGAGCTCATCTACTTTAATCTTCAATCCAGGAATATTTTGGTAAAAAATGGTAACATTATTTTTTACTTTACTTTTGTGAGAATTTTGTGAGTTTTGGACCTCTTTAGCACCATCAGTTCTATACAGGTTAACTACGCCATTCCATGCACAAATTACCCAGTTTTAGAGACCAATAACAGTTGTTTACATGGAAGAGTTTTCTCTCAGACTTCCAACTTGTTTCGTCCTGGGGAGCGAGACGGAAGTTTCATGTGCACAAGCAAGAGCTTCTAAGGGTGGTAGTCGAAATACAAAATCAAACTTTAGGTACTTGCTATTCTTCTAGTACTGCAATTTTAATGACCGCCAGTGTATACTATTATGGAAGAATTTGTGCACTGATGGGGCGAGACGATTTAAAACGTTTAAAGCAATCCAACTTCACTAAGTCTGTCCCACTTTAAATATTGGTGTAACGACATTCATTAAAATATTTCAATAACAGTGGGTACTATTGTCTGCTATAATACGACACAGGGCACATCTAGATCGCTGTCACATTCCTGTCGCCCGCTTCCCTCTCATCAGCTGCGAACAATAGCGTGATTGCGAGTGATCTTCCTTGGCCGAAGCGACTATGTCAGCCTTAGCAGACCCTTACAAGAAACGGTTGCAGTACCAGGAGCTAATGGCAGTGGCTGCGCCATGAGTAATACATTATGCAGCAGGGCTTAATTAGCGTGCGAGCCTCCATGGTGTGCTGGTGGGTGGGGGGGGGGGGAGAGGGGTACGGATAGGGGGTAGAGGATAGGAAGCCGCAGCTGCTCACCCGCCAGTGCCCATTAGCGCGCCTCGGTGGTACACCTATCGACCGCCATCGCGAAACATGGCTCGACTCACACCGACAAGAATAATTCTCGCTCGTGGCCGAGTAAAGGGTATTATGTCATCCTCAGAATAGATTGCTGATTCTGGGAGTATATCGTGCCACCACTAACTCGTTAGACCCGTAAGCCGCTTATGAGTCATTCGTCTCTCTATCCCAGATCGACAGTTCACTCTGATGGTGTAGGGTTCCGTCCAGTATGAGCCAGTATGAATTGTGTTCATGGAAGAAATTTGGTTCACATATACTGTTTGATCAAAAGCAGCGTGACACCTATTCGTGGTCTTTAATATGGCGTGTCTGGTCCCTTCGCCTTTGTGATGGCTTCAACTATGCTTGAGACAGTTTCAATGCGGTGTCATTGCCCAGGGTAAGAATAGTTTTGAGCACACATAATTACCTCCCAGTCGCTTCTTCACGACAGGGTGCATTGTTACGCTGAAACAGCCATTGTCTCCGAACTGTTTCGCTACTGTACACAGTACACAAGGCGCAATAAGGGGACCATAAACTAACCGTGAAAAACACTACCATCTCCGATTTTCACTCTTGGCGCTACACATGATGGTAGGTAACTTTCTCCAGGCATTTGCCAAACCAAAACCCTTCCAGTCATCCTTACAGTACTTCAAGTGTCACAGCATTGACTACAGAAATGAGTTGCTTATGAGGAGGTGTTCGACCATTGTATCCGATTCTACAGAGTGTGCCATTCATTTGGTGACCACACGGTGCAGTAGATTGCGGGCAGTGAGCGCTTCATTGTCTGGCAAGTCAGATGCAATCCCTTCCGTCTACTGTCTTAGTACTAAATTTAAAATATATAGAGGTAAATTTTGTACTCACCAATCATGCAAGGAGATGCTGGAGCAGCCTGTCACTGTTTTCCACACATTTCTGACATCTAATCAAGATATTATTGATCAAACGATGTAATTCTCTTTGAGGAATTGAATTAACTGATTTGCGGACAGTATTCTTGAGTCCCTGTGACGTTTGCAGATCTGTTGCGTAAGCGTTATCCTTTAGTGTTCTCCACAACTAGAAATCATACATTGTTAAAGAGGGCCAGACATTGTCCTGATAACTCTGTCATGAAACACATGGTGAATTGTCTTCAAAGAAACGTCAGCCATATGAATCCTTGTCGGATGCGGCTGAAAAATCTTTCACTTAGTTCTTTAAGAAAATGGTCGCAGATAGTTTTGCACACATCTTTCGTTATTAATTGTGTCATTAGAAAAAAATTATGCTTAGTAGTTCGTCACCACTAACTGCACACCACACTCCTATTATCTGATAATAAAGGAGTTACTCACAAAGCAGAATAGGTGTATCAGCGCACCAGTGTAAGTCGAACCAAACCTCGTGTGAAATCAGAATGAGGTAAGGATCCATTTCACCGTCATGCCACTGTTTCAAAACCCATTCGCAAAACGTAAACGTGAGTGTGGGATCACGGAATTTAAGTTCGTAGACTACTGTCACTTTACAGGCCAAAGTAACTTAGCAGCTCCTTTTACAGAAGTGCAAGAAATTTGTGTTTACTGTGAAAGACGCCTGGAAGACTTTTCAGGGAATTTTCCAGGCGGTATGTATTGTCATTTTGATGAGCTTCTGTGAGCACTGTACATCATCGTTTACCCTTCTTGTCAGGAAGACTTATCGTTTCACGAAATTTATTCACTAATTTGTGAATTTCATCACGACTCTGAATTAAAACACATCGAAGCATCCGTTCAAAAAATCTCCAGACAATATGAGTGGACTGTACGCACATACGAATCACAGATAAGCACTCGCCGTGAAATGGAATAATTCAGTCTTGGGATTGTTGCGTTTACAGTTTTCTTTGTTACAATGATGATTGATTCGCTGTTCTAATGACACTACCTGAAAAGGCTTGTAGTGCAGCATTAACAGGGAGACGCAGGACCCATTCGATCATCGTAAGCAGCTCTGGTAGCTGGTAAACGCTATACGGAGCGTGCAGTCATCAGATAAATGGAGCACCCTACATTTATCTTTTATCTCCCTACATACAGTCTTTGCAGTAGCTGGATAAGTGGTAGCACTTTGGAAGTCATGAGTGATTCCTTCCACTAATTTCGTCTGTTCTTGATGGGCTGGATATTTCCCAGGTGGGAGGGGGAAATTATTTGGTTAGTTTAATCAGTTAATAAATTTGACAATAATTTCTTGTGAAATGTGGTGCAGAAATGGCTTTATCCATCTACTAACCAAATTACTTATTAGTCTGTAGCGTTTGATTGATAAAGGTAACAGTTGCACAAGTCTCCTTACTCGAAAAGGTCCACTGTAGCCACTGGAGAATTTGTAATAAAAAAATTTGTGTTTCCTTGACAGTATGAGTGATTACACAAGGATCTTATCTCTAGCTTTTATATTTAATCCAGGCAGCTTCCCCTTCCATCTATGCTTACAACCCTCAGCTTGTTTTTTTTATGTAGTCGACAGAAAGTTGCACAATCTGTATCTCCTTTGTTTATTGTGTGGGAAGTCTACTAATACTTGTACTTGATCTGAGTGTCTTTATATTTCAGGACGGTGATGGCAGACAAACCAGTTGTTCCATAAGGCAGCTCGTTTAAGATCTCCTGGAGATCCTTCAGGAACATTACAGTGGTGTTTCTTACAAGACATGTAGCATAACTATCCTGATTATTTCATGACACGCTCCGTTGGGACTGGCGCAGGATGATACCACGAGACGAACTCTTATTTTATCCGCCACCGTGTCATGAACGTCGAAATTAAGGGTCATTGTCAGAGATGTCTTTCTTGACACGACCTACAACCAATAAAAAATGATTTAGGAAACCAGCATCACAGTTCACGCCATTGATCTTCACAAAATGGTAAATGTCACAAACTTCAATGGAATTCCTTCACAATGAAAACATACTGAAGTCCATAATAGTTTCCCAAGCAACTCAATAGCCGAAAATTGCTGGAGGCTCCTGGGATTATAGGAAATAAAAGCACCGGTACGATGTTGTCGGTGGCTTTGCTGTTGGAAAAAGTTTACTGATGGCAAGCACCACCCGGATCTGATTCTTCATACTACTGAAACCGGCCAATTCCTTGATTTATGGAACCGTTTAGTGGGTCAAGCTGTCCATGACTAAACTTAGATGTATGAACCAAACGAGCTCGTTGAAAAAGTTAGATGCAATAAATACTATCCAGTAGTCTTTCCCTGGATTTGTTCTGCGCAAAAATACATAGTTCCATTTCATACAAAATATCGCTGTACCATTGGTCTCCTAGTTTCCCATTTCAACCCCACGCTCTTGCCCCCTACAAAACTTTCAAATGCTACCTGTATTAAAGACCTAAAGTCGTACAATTTCTCATTCATACTGCTATTTTTTCCCTGTTCAAGACATATTAGTACCCACATACATATTAGCTACCACATTTTTCGGCCCCAGCACATAGATGACTTCAAGTCTAAGCTCTTTGATATAAGCTACACACTGTGCCAAATGACCATTGGTGAATGTGTCGGTCATCAAAAACTGAATTTTGCTGTGGTCAAATAGACTTTTGTGATTTTCTCAAAAAGGTGATAACGAAATTTTTAACCACCCCCCCCCCTCCCCTCCCCCAGTCACTAGTTCTGTGACTGCATAGTTTTTCTTGGTTTTCCTAAGTGTATAAATGGCGAAGTCTATTGTTCGTTCAATTTACTGAAACAGCATCCCATCCAGAACGCAGTGACAATTGTCCAACGAGAAACTACAGTCCTTGCTCAAATGAAGACGAGCTAATATTGGTGCCAATAGCAGTGCTTTTATTTATCACTTCCAACTCTCGGTGCATTTGCTTGCACTAATTCCAAATTGTACTCTTCTCTGTTAGTTTGCAGACGTTAGGTTTTGCCCGATTCTCAATATTTAGAAACCACTTATACACTTGCTTAGAGCAAGGCACTGGAGGCCCTTTTATGGCATGTAATTTCTACAAATCAGGCCAGATCACTTAAGGCGAGACAATGTGCCCAAGAAAATTTAACTCCTTACAACTGATCTCTAATTTACTCATGTTTACAGTCACCTCACTTGCAGTAAAGACAACAACTCGTGCAGCATCTGACTGAGTTTGGACCGTCACTTCTCAGCAATCAATACATCGTCAACATACAATGATATCTCTTATGCAGTTGCTCACAAACCACCATATATTATCCTCTGATGAAGGCAGATGAGGATACATTCAATCCAAAAGATGATTTTCTGAACTAAAAACACTTGCATAACAAGGGAGCAGGTGATATTGTCAAGAATATGGGTGTAATTTCACTTGCCTATAAATCGTCCTGAAATCAATCGATAACAATACCTGAACCTCATAGAACTTCTGTAGTTATTCATTTAGACTCGCAGGTCAAACGGTTTCAGGTTTTCACTATGAGTCCACCTCATTTTCAACCATCCTTCTGTAGCCGGCCGGAGTGGCCGAGCGGTTAAAGGCGCTACAGTCTGGAACCGCACGACCGCTACGGTCGGAGGTTCGAATCCTGCCTCGGGCATGGATGTGTGTGATGTCCTTAGGTTAGTTAGCTTTAAGTAGTTCTAAGTTCTAGGGGACTTATGACCACAGCAGTTGAGTCCCATAGTGCTCAGAGCCATTTGAACCATCCTTCTGTAGCACTACATCACAAATGTTTCGACACGCTTCTTTTTTGGTTTTCCTACAGTCCAAGTCTCTATGGTATACGACCCTGTGCTTCACAGAATTTTTTTCTCAAGATAAGGCCTATATTTTTGATATTAGTCTGTCACCCCACTCCCTTTCACAATTGTCAGACATCAGCCAAAACACCCTGTGAGTGCGTTAGCGTCACTAAAATAACTTTTTGGGGTTGGGAGTGGACCATTATTCTAGGGCGGAGCACAACAGTGTTAAGCTGTACTAAATTCATTTTATTGATATTTTGTTGTTAAAGAGGCACACGGGTTTATATAGATTGTGACATGTCAATTTCAGGTCAGTTGCCAAGATAATGCAAGGTGGTGATCAAACAACTTTACGCCTCTGCCAGTGGCATTTACGTTTATCTGCGATGTGTTGTCGGCTGCATGTCTGCATTCACCCTCTGAAAATCCTATAAAAATCTAATAAAAATGTTTACTGATTTTATGAGCTGAAATTGTCTTATGTTTCTCGTTAGGCGAGAAAACATGCACTCATCCCTAGTCTGGAAAATATGGAGGTATACACGCGCACAGATGGAGCCGCGTGTATGCTTCAATGCCCTCTCAGTTCTCGCAAGAAGAATATGGTTGTTTCAATTCTCGCTGTCGGAGCTCAAAGACTCTTCAGCTAATGTCAGTGTCAGCCAAAATTCCTCTTTTGGCATTGTACAGAACATGATGTACCCTATTCCACACTTGACGCTGGTTCAGAGGAGAGTCCCCAAAGTTTTCGGTGTTGTGTCTTTCGTAGCATACTGTCCCGCACCTGTGCCTTTACGAGCATCATGTCATGGCTTTTGTTTTTCATGGAAACTACCGCTGCCAATCGCAAAGGGCCTACCTTTAAACTGCGTCGAAATATCGCCCCTTTTTCCCCTTCTGAGTTTATTTCAGCCCATCTGACATTTTTTACCCGCTCCTGACGCCTAAAAGCTAACATGTACATCACAAGTGTACCATGGACATTTCACGTGATCAGCTGCGTCGCTGGTCTGTTTGTATCCATCTGGAAATACAGCAATGCAGTTTTCTAAATAATTTCTCCATCGCAAGCAGCATTGGGGCGCTACCTTCTCCCCTCGATGTATCGCCTGGCGTGTACATTCTCCCTCTCGCCATGTGTCACCGACCCCTTTCAGAAGCCTTCCATAACATGCGGACCATGACGGCGCCACTCGTGTCTGCCCCAATACTAAAACATTTCTTCCAGAAGCTTTTCCCACCTTTTACCCATTGACATGAAGTATTTGGGTACGGTGTGTTAATAACATCTAATCGAGTGTTATACCTTTGCATACTGTACGTTTTGATAGGCAAATCTGCTCACTATCACCGAAGTATGTCAGATGACGTATCCATCTACTTGTTACAATGTATAAAATCTCATGAAGGTGCGAAACTGACATTCATTCAAGCTGCCACCTTACACTAGTAGACTTCTCTTGGTCAGGAATGAGCTTTTCACCTGTTTTACTCTTGTTTTTACATCTGCCTTACTCAGAAAGTCATGGGTTATTTTGCTTCCTCGGCAGCTGAATTCCTTAACTTCGCCTTCCTAGTGATCACCAAACTTGATCTTAAGGTCATCACTGTTCTCATTCCTGTTACTTCTCATTACTTTCGTCTGACTTCGATTTACTCTCAATCCAAATATTGTACAGATTGGGCTATTAATTCCATTCAGCTGATCACGTAATTCATCTTCACTTTCACTGAGAATAGCAATGTAATCAGAGAATCTTATCACTGTTATCCTTTGACCTAGAATTTTAATTCTGTTCTTGAACCATTCCCTTATTTCCACCATTGCTTCTTCGATGTATAGATTGAATAGTACAGGCGAAAGACTACGTCCGTATCTTAACACCCATTTTATGCAAGCACTTCGTTCTTCGGCTCTTACACTTATTGTTTGCATCTGGCTCTTGTACATATTGTGTATTACCCGCTTTTTCCTGTAGCTAATCCGTTTTTCTCGGAATTTCTAACATTCTGCACCATTTTACATCGTCGAACGCTGTTTCGAGGTCGACAAATGCTGTGAATGTGTCTTGATTTTTTATGCAGTCTTGCTTCCATTATGAACGCTACGTCAGGATTGCCTCTCTGGTGCTTTTGCCTCTCCTAAAGTCAAACTGATCGTCATCTGACATGTGTACAATTTTCTTCTCATGTCGTCTTTATATTATTCTTGTCAGCAACTTGGATGTATAATCTATTACGGCGTTTCGGCGATAATTCTCGCACTTGTTGGAATCTTCGGAATTGTGGGGATGATGTTTTTCCGAAAGTGACATGGCATATCACCAGACTCATACACTCTACATGCCAACGTGAATAGTCGCTATGTTGCCACTTCCCTAGCATCGGATTAACATGTTGTCCCACGAGCCAAGGGTCTAGGGACGGCACCTTAAGAGGTGCGGCAGTTTTTGCTCTGTACGCATTTTAACCTTTTACGTTTTAAAATAACTGCGCTTACAAACGACTAAAATTTTTAATATTGCTATAAACCTTAAGATTGAAATTCGACAACACAACCTTGGAAATATACATAGTTTACTTGGAGACTGAATGGAAATTTAACATTGGGTTTCTGTCTCGTATCACCTTCATGATTGTTCAAAATATTTTTAAGTAAATTGTCAGGACGGTAATCTACAATCTTTGAAACATTATTATTCCAAGAATGTTGTCGGCTTCCACTTAACGATACTGTATTTTCCCCGTGAAAACACCGGGACCCCTGAAAATCTGTGATAAACTAATCAGCAGTTTCTTAAATACTGTAACATGTGCGGGCTCTCAGTACGTAAAACCTGACTCTACTGAAATTTCTTGTCGAAATTATGGGGAAGCATCAAGTCAACCCACTTTTACTGTAATTAATGTGAAACTTCTGTCGTCTTCAATATCTGAGCTTTGATTTAATGACACCCGTTTAACAAAACGTGTGGATACTGGGAATGTTTTATATTTTTAAACACATGTTTATACGAAAAGAACATAAGCAGAACACCAAAAGAAATACACTTCACAACAGTTTAAAAATTTTATTTATTTATTTACTTAGGTTTTTTTTGGCAAAAAAGAAGAACAAACGAACTTTCGTTTGTGTCATTTATTGTTCTACAGCCTGCACGACATCACAGTTCCCACTCTGTGCAACCGAATAGTACGTGGCATCGCAGATTTTATATTAAACCTTTTAACTAAGCTTTCTTTCTTCGGGGAAAGGTTATTTCAATGCCATGTTGGAACAAAGGGTGCATTTGTGTGCAGATGTAACAGCAATGTTCACAAATGACAACACACCACATCAGCTGCCAATAAGGCTACTTAAAGTTTGTAGTCTGTCTTCTCTGAACACGGAAACCGCTAAATTGTTATACGAATAAGTGAGATTGTCTTTCTTTCGTAGCACACTTCGGTCGAGTAATCCGAGTTGGTCAGTTCATCGCTCCAGGTTTAAAGGAAAAATCTTTGTGCTCGTGTGCCGTGTTTAAAGTAAAAAGCTTTGTGCTCGTGAGGGGTGTAGTACGATTGGAACTTGATGCACTCTGTCTTTCTCTCCCTTTACAATGTTTTTCTTTTGTTTTGTAAGTTTCTTAATGTAACCTCCCCCTCACTTATCGAACTTAATGACAGTGAAAAATTAAATCGCGTGTACCTAATGGAAATTTCGGAAAAGTAATCGTCATCGAAGTTAATCTGTCGGTAAAGAGGGAGGAAAGGGTTACTTTTAAATGAAAGGAAAAATGCAAATGAAATTGGTGAAAATTAATTTTGAGAAAAGGGTAAATTTAATAAAGAAAGTAAATGTGCGGTCGTTACGTTAACTATTAATTGGCGTTGATTAGATATTTGAGATTTGGGGAAAATTACGGTCGCCAGTCCTATGGACAACTACTATAATAACTGAAAATGAAAGATTAACGCACATATAATTAGCACTAAAAGCGTGGCAACTGAAGGTTGACACATGTTGTGTGAAAACTGAATGTTTGACAGAAGTAATAAATTTCGCTACACTCTGACTTAATTTAGCAAAAGAATTAATAAAACCATAAAACTGAAAGTTAATTTAGTGACTGAATAGTGTACTATGTTTCTGAAGCACTACGAAATTCAATAAAATAAGGTTAGTCTTGGGCTACCTCAACAATCATTTCAAAAGCTACTTGAATCTACGCAATTTAGAAATAAGAGATTTAACTTTGAACTTGAATTAAATGATTCTGGACAATTAACAATAGTAAAACTTATTACATACTAAGCTGAGCTGCAGTCACAGGTAAACTAAAATATGGTAACAAAACTCACACTCTTAATTTCTGCTTGTGTAGTCTAAATATTGTAGCCAGCTATGAATACTTTAACTGAACTTTGAAATTAAAGCAGTGAAATCGAATGATATTACTTTAATGCTGGCGTTTGAATTTCAACGACACTTGAGTTCATTTCGGAAAAGGAAGGGAGCCTTCTTGGTAATGCAATTGGGACAATGAGCAACAAAGGTTCATGCTAAGTTGCTGTATTTTGCTAATGGAATAGTGTGAAAAGCTGAGGCCTGCCATACAGTTCTAGAACTTAACGTGCTTTCAGTCTTCCTTGTTGGTTGATTGAAGGTTTGCAGTCGTCGATCGGGGAGGTGGCGACAGTTACTCATTGTCGGCCGTCGCTGTTGCAGAAGCTGGATGTTGGCGCGCCTTCTTGTCGACACGGTCACCAGGCCAAATGGGCTCTTTATGTGCGCCAGCTACTGTTTCCTATCCGCGACACCGTGTCAGAAACTATCATAGCAAGTCGAGCGCAATTACATGCTGCTAAAGCCCGAAAGTGCAGCAATTCGCGGGAGCGTCACACAACACACCTGCTCCACCACCCTACTCCAGCCAGACTCTCTCTACTCTGCCCGTGCTCCACGCGGCAGAGTTAACACTACCAAAGATCCTAAACACTTTGGTTCTCCACACGACCTATCGATGTAATCGTTCGATAGCATAGTTTTCCCTAGGCAAGACCCACCGTAAAAATACAAATAATATTTACAAAACAAACCAATTAGACATCGACATAAATGCATAAATATATACACACAGATAGTAAAACAATTACAATATATAATGACACAGAAATGTCATATCTTCAGGTAACATAATAAGGAAAAAAATTATAGTACAATAGATGGAAATAGGAGGATATGCATTTCCGGCGTTACACGTGCCCCACATTGTCTGAGGATGTTCTTGTAACCTAAACAGACTCAGAAAATGTCCCAAAAAGGAAAATAAACAGCGGAAATTCATATCCTCGAAACATTAAGAATATTTAGCATTAGGCGAATTAACCATGAACCAATTTTTAGATCATAGTAATTGACTGGAGATTCCCCTAACCTTATTCCACTCTGTCATATTACACAAAAGAAAACAGGTTGACAACATAATAAAATTCATAGAAAACATTGAAAGTGGTTTAGCTATTATAAAATCAGAGTATCAAGAAATGGAATACTATTTACAAAATTAATCAGAGTTTATGATCATAAAAACAGGTAGATCAAAATACGCAAATTAATAATTAATTACATAGAATACACATTTTTATATAACCTTTTCATAATTAATATTCTCGCCATGAGAGTCCACTTAACGCTAAACAAGAAAATAATATACAGCAGATCGACAAAAACATAAATATTGACAGCAGAATTCTTTCACATCAGTTGTCTGGGAAGAAAAACAACTCCGCCTTCCTTACTCGCAAGTACAAAGAGTGCCGACAACGGCACAAGAGCCGACAGCGGCTCTGCCTCGCCAGTATTGTTGCGCCCGCCTGTGCGCCACGCTTGATCTCACTCGCCTGTGTAACAGCATTTCCAGAACGTCCGTTTCACTGAATTCTTTCGGAAAAATTCACTCCCGGGTAATCTCAAGGAGTCTATTAATACTGTCACAGTGGATAACTCAACACTGTCCATCATCACACGCATGTACTAGCCTGAAACTTAAAACAGCCTCTAAGTACATCGGCAATGACTAGTAAAACACACATTCATAAAACCTTACAGCTAGTTACAAAATCATATTTACATTCCTTAATCTACTGTGACTCAGCTGAAAACTTAAATTAGCAGCTTGGATTTTTCAATTGATTAATAATCAGTTACTCTTAAATTATTTAATCAAATTTAATTACCTATTGATTACAACTTCTTTAATGACCTTTTGGTCAGGCAAAAGCATGGCAGTCTAGTAAATCCTTAAATCTTACACTCTATATTTACATACTGTACAAATTACTCATTCTGTGGTATTAATCAATCCTAGGTTGGTACAATTTCAAGTCTACAATGTTCCGTATACCTAATAGTTTACCAGAGCTTGGATACTCTAAGCAATAAGCATTTGTGTGAGGTATACCAATGACTTTATATGGTCGATTATAAACAAATTTAGAGATTTCATTGTCTATCTCGCTCGATTTCTCATGAGCTTTTACAAGTACTAAGTGTCCGATTGAAAACTTAGCAAAACGCGCTTTAGCGTCATGACGACGTATGCGAGCATCGGCTTTTAGCTTCATTATTTCTCGCAAACGATCCTTCTTCACACCAATACAAATGTCAATCCGTGGAGGGAATTTGATTATCTCTTCCACAAGTGCCGGTTTGTCTGAAAACACACTCTTATTCCTCATTATTACCTCATACAGGACTCGTCTTTGTTCGTGTGTTACGTTTAACACACCGTCTACAATACTTTCCAATCCACTTTCTACACTATTGTCAATGCCGAGATTCCTCACGTTACAGTAGTCGCTACGTCAATGGCATCCGGCCAGTTAACAAAGTGTATAGGCTGGTATTGCCTATGCACCCCGTCTCCTGCCTCGTTAAAACTAACTGCTATTGTTTTCAGAATGAGATTTTCACTCTGCAGCGGAGTGTGCGCTGATATGAAACTACCTGGCAGATTAAAACTGTGTGCCTGACCGAGAAGGTAGGAGACGAGATACTGGCAGAAGTAAAGCTGTGAGTACTAGGCGTGAGTCGTGCTTTGGTAGCTCAGATGGTAGAGCACTTGCCCGCGAAAGGCAAAGGTCCTGAGTTCGAGTCTCGGTCGGGCACACAGTTTTAATCTGCCAGGAAGTTTCGTTTACTATTGTTTCATTTTGTGACGTACATGTGAAAGTTTTGCTTTCGCAATTCATCACTGCACGGTACTTTAATAGCCAATCTAACCCGAAAATTAATTCCTGGCACGACGACAAACTCTTGTTCAAATCGTGCCCCACATATCTCGAAGTTGACAAAAATCTCTTTTGTGACCGGTTTACTGGCCTTCCCAGTAGCACCGATAATTTTCACTCCTGTTACTGGCATAACTACGATGCCAGGTCTGTCTTTCAGTAACTCAAATATTTTCCCAGATACAGCACTCAATTCTGCACCAGTGTCAATCAACGCGTTTAGTTGTAGGTCGTGCATATTAGCAGACACTACTATCTGTCTACACTTGTCCTGGACTGTTTCTTTATTTTCCCACAATAAATCCTCGTCTATATCCAGGTCATTCCAGAAAAAACCATCCGACTTTGATCCTAAACCAGGCTTATCTGGCGGCTTTTCCAGCCTCTGTTCACATACAGTTTTAATTTCAACACGTTTGTCCTGAGGCTTAGTCTGTAGCTTCGCCTCCAATACCGGAACCTTTTCCTGTAACTCGTCAATTAGTGAGTGTTGCTTTGCTATCAATTCGCTAATTGTCACCTTCATTGATTCCTCTTTGGCCAGATTGATTTCATCTGCCAATCTACCTGGAGGAATATGCCCAGTAGTATCTGCAATTACCTCCTCTGGATCTGCGCAACCCACACTGCTTTCGAATGTTGTAGAGCAACTGGCATGCTATCAACCGGTCTAAATTCAGAGAGGTTAGAGGCCTCCTGCACCGTATTCTTTTCAGTAGAGCGGAGAAGCAAAGAGGAATCCTCTGACCCCTCACCATCTTGCGTTCGTCTACGCTTGTTTTGAAGTGGAGTTGGTGGCGGCGCGGAAGCTACACTGGCGAAGTCCGTACGCGAGGTTAACGGCGGAAATGCGCCGTGATCTTCACGCAATGGCTTACCGTGACCCTTAGAAACTTTGTTAGGCACAATGACTGTCACTTGCGGAAGCAGATCAGCTAAAGTTAGCCTTTTACGTTGTTCATAAATGGATTTTAAGACTATGACACGACGCGGGCAGTTCGTGCTCATTACGTATAAAACAGATCACTTCTGGTCCGTTTTATACGTAATGAGCACAAACTGCCCGCGTATAAATTATATTCATACGGTACTCATATACCTGCAACTGACAGGGAATATTCAGTTTCACCACCATGTCCACGGATCCAACCTCGCCGTAAACTTGTAAATGATGTTGAGCGGACCAACTTTCCCGCCGTATATTCTGCACATTCCCAAATGGAAGCAGGACGGTTTTGAAGAAACTGTCAACTTCCGGCTGAATGTTAAACAGCCTAACATTCGTGTATTATACCTCCGCATTCGCCAGATTAACCGTACTATTAGGGCCATCACAATGGGTGAAAGACACTTCTTGTCTGTGCAGCAAAAGGAGCCTATCAACTTGAAGTGGGTCTAGAAACTTGATATACATTACATATGATTCAGAATCGAAGTAAGCCATTTGAACCTTTTCTGAAGTGACACGGATCGTACCTACAAGCCAACCATGAATTTCTGCAAAATTGGGCTGCATATGACGCGCGGAATCCTCAAAACTAAAACTGACGGTATCTGAAATGCTCCTGGGAGCCATTCGTGGGAGCGATGAACGACATCAGGGAGCAAGACGACGCCGTGTCAAAATGGAATCACAAACATTCGACGCCGAGAGACAAACAATGATGTGGCGCACAAAACGTCTTACACGGCCCTGAGGACAAACAAGGAAACTCTCGCAGCAGTACGATAGAGGCGGAAACAGGCATAACCTTCTCGTCCGGTTTGCTGAGCGGGAATTCCTAGAACACAAGTTCCACATGCTATTAACAGTACTTATATGCCACCAGAATTATGTTAACCCTGAAAAAAGAGTTACGAGTTATTAACCAAGATCAAATCCTCCTGCTTTACAAACGCTCCTACGGAAATTACATCCTTAGCTGAGAGGTCTACAAATGAAAATTTGCTGTTAGCGTGGAACTAACAGAACTTTATTCAGGTAGGAGGTCACTAAATTATATGTAACTGTCAACTACTTCTTTTTAAATTATCTTCTTATCGAGGTAGGAGGAACCAAATAAAACGCTGAAATTAATCTGGAAACCTTACCATTGCGTCCACATTATTCCTCACGTCAGTTTCCTCGTCTGTGGGTTTGGTAACTACGATAAAACTATCAAATCACCGTCCAGATAAAGTAATAAAATCTTGCGCAACAGTTTCAGGATTTACTAGCAAGCAGGTGTTCGAAACTGAGTTGCGGGAGTATTTGCCCGTATGGCATTCTGGTGCAATGTACAATTTCCTGTTATGGCGTGATAAGTTACTGAAATGTGACCCAACAAAACGATTCATTATTCAGTTTAAAAATGCAGGTGATGCTCTCAGCTGGGGAGAAACTGAGGAAAGAGTTGAAGTTGAAAGAAAAATGATTAAATCATCACTTTCCTCACACATACATATGAGAAACATGTCTTTCTACTACGTAACAATCACTACTGTAAAACACTGTGGAGACTGAGAAAGGAAGAATCATTGTATGTCTACAATACTCTTATGAAATGCAATATCGCTGTGAGGTTTATGAGGTACAGCAAGCGCCTCCGCCAACATAACTGAACTAAATAAATATTACCCTGTGCGAAATAAGTCGCAGCACTAACATCATCTGACAGCTGCCTCCAAAGCGAAACACAATTTCCCTGATGAGTGCGTTTCTGTGCTCACCGTATTCTGCTAGTAGCGCCAAGTACCTCAAAATCACTTTCCATTAGACAAATCACTCCTCTGACCTCGGGAGGCCGGCCGAAGTGGCCGTGCGGTTAAAGGCGCTGCAGCCTGGAACCGCAAGACCGCTACGGTCGCAGGTTCGAATCCTGCCTCGGGCATGGATGTTTGTGATGTCCTTAGGTTAGTTAGGTTTAACTAGTTCTAAGTTCTAGGGGACTAAAGACCTCAGCAGTTGAGTCCCATAGTGCTCAGAGCCATTTGAACCATTTTGTCCTCGGGAGTGACGGAGGGAGAGATTCGTTAAATTTGAAGACGACCATCAAACGTCTCTTCTATCGTAACTGTCTCATCCATGTCTAAGGTTATCTCCTTGTCTTTCATTTCCATCGCCACCCTATCCCGGAAACTGCTCCTCTGTCAAAAGATTATAGAGGAGAGTTCCGTTACATTTGAAATAACCAACCACTCTTTTACTCGAGACTTCGTGTTTTTCTATCATTCTCAAGCCCCTGTGCCTCTCTTTCATGTCCAAAACTAAGCTCTGTTTAAATTAGTTTGGTAAGAGACTGGTTTAATTTGAAAGCACCAGTCACTCTCTCGTTTCATTCCACCTGTTTTTCTATCCATCTAAAGCCCCTTGCCTCTTTGCATCTAAAACAACACACTATGTAAGGGTGGCGGTATAATTTCCCCCTTTAACATAATATTTTAAAAATAGAAACGTTATCTACTGAGGAAGCAGACGAGTTTGATACCACACATGCCCTACTTCAAATATAGTGATACTAATTTGATAATACGGAGTGTGATCTTTCATGTGTAGCCCAGTTGGACTAGATACTGATACTGATACTAATAAGCATTCCCTACTTTGCTTGTTAATATTCACATAGTATCGCAATCACTTTGAACTAAGGTGGACACATGGAGTTCCCAGCTGTCGAGAGAAGAAGAACATGGAACGCATTTCGATGGAGGCCATAAAAGGACGAGCCTTCGCAGTGGGGAGGCAGGCACCAGTAGCTCACAATAATCACTAAGCGAGCTTATCTGACACACCTGCGTAGAACGGAAAGAAACAACATAGCAGGGGTCCTTGTTGCCGCTCGTAGAGGACCAATAAACGGAACTCGCCTTTACGGAGAATGTTGAGTTGCACAAAATAAACAGGAGACAAAGACGACGGGTTAGAACACACATAGAAAGACCACACCACCACATCTAATGCTTGAGAACGCTTCTCGGAAAGGAATGCTTTCACAATCACAATGGGAGGTCTTTGACAAGCACGAAAAACATTGTCGCTATATTTCTTTTTACAAAACAGAAAAGAGGCCACATTGCATAGCACCGCTATATTTAACAAATACTCGCGTGTCACGTGAAGAAGGTGTGGAGAACATGAGGGAGCACGTGAGCAGCTCATGTATGGACGGAGAATGAGAGTGTAGGAACGAAACATGAATGCTATGGGACAGAGGGAAAATACTTTGCACTCCAATACGCTTCTCAAGCTTTATTGGGCCAAGAAACGAAGCAAGTCATACCACAATCAGCATTGACCGCTACGAATTGTGGTGGGGGATGAACATAAGGTACAGTGGAGGGAACAAAAATGGTATGGAGACCAGGAGCGGAGAGTAGAAGGAAAGGTCTCTTCAAACTAGGGCTGTGTGTAGATGGAACACTTCCTGTTCTGTCGGCCTATAAGAGCTTTTTAGTGAACACGATGTTCACAGAGTTTGAAAATCTCGTAACATCTCTGAAGTGCAGATTACGGATTTCGACGAGAGTTAGTTTCTTTCTGCGGGACAATTACAGAGCTAAGCCACAGTGAGAGGACATTGCCAATAGTTTAATCAGGGAACAACACAGTTTTTCGCCTCACGAAAACTCAGGGAAGTTTCCGACTGGTGATAGACTCAAGGCCAGAACAGTATTGAGGTTTACAGGTCCGCTCACCGTCAACGCGCCGTCATCATATGCTACTGCCGACCACACCAACCGCCGACAAGGCACGGTAAATACCGTGTTTCTCAGGCGCTCAGTAAGGGAGTCATTAACTTGTGTATGCACTTCAGTTCTATTGGAGATTAGAGCTGTGTTATGTATTTTCTTCTCATTCCCCTGTGTTCGTTCTACCCACGTATCGTGTGTGTGTTGACAGGGCTCAAAAGTCGAGAAAAATATTGGTAAATACATGTAATTGTCCAGCTAAGATAGCATGGACAGTAGGGCATATTGAAGTGTGGTGAGTCTAATACTTTGGAGGGTAAATTGTTTTGTGATTATTGTATTGTAAGTTACGTTAGGCGTTCTTTTCTCATGTAGGAAAGTGTTTGAAAGGGTGTTTTGTGTTCATGTTTATTACCACTAATTTCATTTTGTTTGTGAATTCCTTGTCAGGATCTTCCTAATTATGGAGGATTTTCCAATCTCACCAACTACACTCTTTATTCTCTAATAAAAAGATTAAGTATAGGTAACAGTTGTTTGTGTGCTCTACAGTAGACGCTACATCTTCCTCAATGAAATATTTTAAGGCAAGTATGACGGCTGTTATTCTGAAGTCTAACTATGACTTTATCCAGGATCTCCATAGCTTGCAGGACCTGGGTTCACAGGCACTTTCAGTTCTGTCAGATATCTCCGTACTTGGCAAGTGGTAAAGATGGGTCATAACAACTGGTGGAGTACGCTAGAACTGTTTACAGCGGAGGGGAGGGGGAAAGTTCAATGAAATTTGAAAACTCCATACCAACTTTCCTACATGTTGTGGACCTGTTCCCTTCTCTGTCCCAAACTACATTAATTTTCTAGTACCTACTCAATCATTCAACTACAAAAACAAGTAGAATAAGAGATTAAGGGAATTAAAAATCATGCATAGGAATAAAACACATAGCTTGTCCCATACCCTCCTAAGAGGTTTTAGTGCAGTCTTGTTAGGATAAGAATTTAGGATGGAAGACTCGATAAAGTGAAAAATATCACGTACAATCTATACGCAACGAAGTGGCAGTCACACATCAAAATCACAATACGCAATACCGATATTTGAGACAGTGAAGCACAATTTTATAGTTCGTTGTAACGTATGCATTGAGACGTGTTTGTCGCTCTGAACAGCTGCTAAGAACATATCGGTGCATAACATAGCTGCACTGTACCAATTTGTTCCCTAACGCTATGCACCAAGATGAGATTTTTCAGGGGATCGTATATTGAGTTATATTTGATCACAGTAATAAGAGTCCTAGTGTTTTGGATAGCCCTTAGCCTAGCGATCATTTGGATACATATCGGACAAGCGGGCATACCGTAGCTATCCTACGGCATGGTGTCAAAATTTAAATATTGCACATCTCCTCCAGCCCAGGAAAACTGAGAAAGCGATTGGTTGTTTCGAATTACATTTGGTCTAGCTTCGACCTGAAGCATCCTATAAAAGCACCATTTGTTCCTTGACGGTTTCTGAGAAAACCCAAGAAACCATGATTTTTGAATACGAACAGTACCAACCCTGGGGATGGCTGAACACATGATTAGGGTTCCGAGATCATGACAAGGTTTCTGAGGTAACCAGACTATGTTCTTATTTGCCATCTTTTCACCAACAGAGCTTTATGATGCGCTATCCCTGTAAAATGCGCGCTTCAGGCGTATAGAGACTCTCCTGACCTGGAAATGATTTGTTGTACGAAACTTTTTATACTTGGCAATCAACCAATACATGTTCTGGTATACTGTATGTGTAGCCTAAAAATGTTTTCCATTTTTATGAAAGTACTGTCAAGTTAACCAGCGTTGGATTGGAGACAAATTTGTCATAACCTAATACACTCCTGGAAATGGAAAAAAGAACACATTGACACCGGTGTGTCAGACCCACCATACTTCCTCCGGACACTGCGAGAGGGCTGTACAAGCAATGATCACACGCACGGCACAGCGGACACACCAGGAACCGCGGTGTTGGCCGTCGAATGGCGCTAGCTGCGCAGCATTTGTGCACCGCCGCCGTCAGTGTCAGCCAGTTTGCCGTGGCATACGGAGCTCCATCGCAGTCTTTAACACTGGTAGCATGCCGCGACAGCGTGGACGTGAACCGTATGTGCAGTTGACGGACTTTGAGCGAGGGCGTATAGTGGGCATGCGGGAGGCAGGGTGGACGTACCGCCGAATTGCTCAACACGTGAGGCGTGAGGTCTCCACAGTACATCGATGTTGTCGCCAGTGGTCGGCGGAAGGTGCACGTGCCCGTCGACCTGGGACCGGACCGCAGCGACGCACGGATGCACGCCAAGACCGTAGGATCCTACGCAGTGCCGTAGGGGACCGCACCGCCACTTCCCAGCAAATTAGGGACACTGTTGCTCCTGGTGTATCGACGAGGACCATTCGCAACCGTCTCCATGAAGCTGGGCTACGGTCCCGCTCAGCGTTAGGCCGTCTTCCGCTCACGCCCCAACATCGTGCAGCCCGCCTCCAGTGGTGTCGCGACAGGCGTGAATGGAGGGACGAATGGAGACGTGTCGTCTTCAGCGATGAGAGTCGCTTCTGCCTTGGTGCCAATGATGGTCGTATGCATGTTTGGCGTCGTGCAGGTGAGCGCCACAATCAGGACTGCATACGACCGAGGCACACAGGGCCAACACCCGGCATCATGGTGTGGGGAGCGATCTCCTACACTGGCCGTACACCACTGGTGATCGTCGAGGGGACACTGAATAGTGCACGGTACATCCAAACCGTCATCGAACCCATCGTTCTACCATTCCTAGACCGGCAAGGGAACTTGCTGTTCCAACAGGACAATGCACGTCCGCATGTATCCCGTGCCACCCAACGTGCTCTAGAAGGTGTAAGTCAACTACCCTGGCCAGCAAGATCTCCGGATCTGTCCCCCATTGAGCATGTTTGGGACTGGATGAAGCGTCGTCTCACGCGGTCTGCACGTCCAGCACGAACGCTGGTCCAACTGAGGCGCCAGGTGGAAATGGCATGGCAAGCCGTTCCACAGGACTACATCCAGCATCTCTACGATCGTCTCCATGGGAGAATAGCAGCCTGCATTGCTGCGAAAGGTGGATATACACTGAACTAGTGCCGACATTGTGCATGCTCTGTTGCCTGTGTCTATGTGCCTGTGGTTCTGTCAGTGTGATCATGTGATGTATCTGACCCCAGGAATGTGTCAATAAAGTTTCCCCCTCCTGGGACAATGAATTCACGGTGTTCTTATTTCAATTTCCAGGAGTGCATTATATGTACTTGTTTGTTGTTTATGTGTGTTAATCTATGTAAATTTGTCAAAGAATATACAAACATGCAATCAGTGTCGATATTTTACTGGACAGAATTTGTTTTGTATGAGCAGCTCATCCTGCTGTTTCAGGATGAAGAAGGGAACCAGCTGAAAAATGCTCCTGTCGAAATACAAAAAAATGCTGATGTGTTCCTCTTTAAAAGACTGAAACAGAAGAGAAGGGAACCAGCTACCTGAATTCTCACTCCGCTTTGTTCACAAAAAAATTTTCGTATGTGTGCATATCCGTACTCCTTTGTGCTGAAAGGGAGTAATAGAGAGACAGTGATGGTGGAAGAGAGAGGAGCCAGTGGCAGTGGGAGTGAAAGAGAGAAGAAACAGTACTGTTGGGAGACAAAGAGGGTAGTGTAAGAGAGAGATATGTATGAAGCCAATTGCAGTGGTAACCAAAGAGAAAAGCGATATTGATGCTCAGTGAAAGACAGTGGTAGTTAAACAGAAAGAGATGAGTGCAGACAGAAGCAGTGGAAACAAAAGAGGGAGGCACTGTGAACATGGAAAGTACAGATTGGTAGGGACCACAGAAAGCTTGGGGGATCTGTACCCTGCCAGACTGGTGAACCTTAACACGTAAGTACAGAGGCAGTCTCACTTTGAACTAAGATAGTAAACATGTGTGGGTAGGGCAAAAGTGATGTTGGACACACCCCTCAGAATTTTTGAACTGCCGAGATGTGGAGGAGACAGTGACAGCAGGGAAAGAAAGACAAAAGAAGAAAGTGTAATTCATACAGGAGATAGTGGCAATGGTTGTACTGTACATCAGTTTGGAAAAATGACTCACATTCGTTTTTTTCTGCTCTGGCAGGAGCATTTCTCAGTTCATTTACTATCTGCTGTGGCAGGAGCATTTCTCAGTTCATTTACTATGATATATAAGCCATTTACACCAACACAAAACTAAAACATTATTTTGGTCTTTATTTTCTACTTTCAAAACACTCAGTACACAATTCTTGAGCATCATCTGCATTATTTCGACTCTAGAATTTTGTGCCATACTTACTTGTGTGCGCAACGTGTCCAGCGAGTATGTTGAGGACCAAGGCCACAACCAAATGTGAGGTAATGCTACCAATATTTAACAGACTTTGACTGTGCCTTCATTGGTAGTTTTCACATGGCCCTTAGTCGGTTGAAACTGGACAGTTTGGATGTGTCAGTGGCCAAACATTGGACTATGTGGAATGATGTGTGAGACCAAATGCAGCGCCAAGTTCATGATCAGCCAAGTCTGATGGCCCTAGAAGAGATCCACCTTATAGCTCCAGAAGTACATCCTATTCCCTTCCCATATGATTCTGCCGTCTGGAAGTAGGTAATGGAGTTACCACAACACCCTTTATCACCTAATACCATTAGTAATAACTTAGTACAAGCCAGGTTACAGAATCACCTTCCAATCATATTCTGTCATTAACATTGCAACGAGGATGTCGTAATGAAGGAGATAAAAATGAAATGTTGATATGTGGAGCTGCATTAGGATTGACGACGAATCTTGTTGCTACACTACTTTAAATGAACATCGCTTGTCTCTAGATTCTTAACCTTTCAACACACTCGCCCCTGAAATATCAAGTAAGCACGAGTATCAGAAGTGTTCATGTAATGGCTTGCTTCAGTGGACAAAAGAGCTGTACCCACTATTAATCTGGACCTGCCTGAAGCGAGGTGGTTAGTATGCCTCACTGAAACCGACAGTTGTGCAATAGATGCAATCACAGCAGAGGTGTATCTATAGAGAGGTCAGACAAATCTGAGGTTCTTGGAGAGATGCACCATCTTTTATAGCAGTTGCAGGAGCTGTAGACTCTTGACTAAGTGACCTTGCCTTGTAACATTACTTGATGTAGCCATGCTTTGTCGGTACTGCGAAGCTGAAAGTGAGAGGAAACTACAGCAGCTACCTTTCCCCAGAGCCTGCAGTTCTATTGTATGTTTTAATGTTTGCACTATGATTTTCACTTCTTGGGTAAAATATTCCAGAGGTGAAATAGCTACCGATTTGAACCTACAGCTGAGGAATATTGACAACCCACAGATCGGAGTGTGGAATATTAGATATATTGGAAGGTTAGAGATTTTAAAGAGGGATTGGGTAAATTGAAGTTGGGTAGAGCAGGATTCAGTGGAGTGTGGTGACAGGAACGACAGGACTTCTGGTGAGGTGATTAGATGGTTATGAACACAGAATCAAATAGGGTAATGCAGGAGTAGCCCTAATAAATATTAGATATATTGGTAGGTTAGAGATTTTAGAGAGGGATTGGGTAAATTGAAGTTGGGTAGAGCAGGATTCAGTGGAGTATGGTGGCAGGAACGACAGGACTTCTTGTGAGGTGATTAGATGGTTATGATCACAAAATCCAATAGGGTAATGCAGGAATAGCGCTAATAATAAATAAGAAAACATGAATGCAGATAAGTTACTGTGTATTGCATAGTGAACACATCATTGTAGCCAAGCTAGACATGAATTCAATATCCATCTGAGTAGCACAAGTTTATGACTAACTAGTTCTGCAGATCATGAAGAGACTGAACCAATGTGTGATGAAGCAGAAGAAATTATTTGTTAGATCACGGAGACCAAACTATAAGTATGGTGAGGCACTAGAATTCATCGGTAAGAAGAGAGAAAAACATAGATGTATAGGATGCACTGTGGAGAACAAAATCAAAGGAGAAGCTTCCTGGTAGAACTTAGATCACGATTTCATTATTGCTAATAAACAGTTTAAGATTAATACACTGAAGAAATTTGAAAATGATAGGAAATTACGTAAATCTATAAATTCGTACCTGTTTCAAAGCGAGGGCAGGCAATCATTGACTGAAACTGGGGGAAGGAAAACAATGACAAATGACTGGCTATCTTTGAGAGATGAAATAGCGAAGGCAGCAGGAGATCATATCGGCAAAAAGACAAGGTCCAGTAGAAATCCATGGCTAACATACACTCTTTTTGAATTCAAGTGATGAAAGGAGAAAAAATAAAATTATTGCAAATGAAGCACACAAAATGGGATACAGATGTTTAAAATAAGGACACAAGCTGCAAAATGGTTAAACAGATGTGGCTTAAGTACAGGGCTATTACAAATGATTGAAGCGATTTCATAAATTCACTGAAGCTCCATTCATTGACATATGGTCACGACACACTACAGATACGTAGAAAAACTCATAAAGATTTGTTCGGCTGAAGCCGCACTTCAGGTTTCTGCCGCCAGAGCGCTCGAGAGCGCAGTGAGACAAAATGGCGACAGGAGCCGAGAAAGCGTATGTCGTGCTTGAAATGCACTCACATCAGTCAGTCATAACAGTGCAACGACACTTCAGGACGAAGTTCAACAAAGATACACCAACTGCTAACTCCATTCGGCGATGGTATGCGCAGTTTAAAGTTTCTGGATGTCTCTGTAAGGGGAAATCAACGGGTCGGCCTGCAGTGAGCGCAGAAACGGTTGAACGCGTGCGGGCAAGTTTCACGCGTAGCCCGAGGAAGTCGACGAATAAAGCAAGCAGGGAGCTAAACGTACCACAGCCGACGGTTTGGAAAATCTTACGGAAAAGGCTAAAGCAGAAGCCTTACCGTTTACAATTGCTACAAGCCCTGACACCTGATGACGAAGTCAAACGCTTTGAATTTTCGGCGCGGTTGCAACGGCTCATGGAAGAGGATGCGTTCAGTGCGAAACTTGTTTTCAGTGATAAAGCAACATTTTTTCTTAATGGTGAAGTGAACAGACACAATGTAAGAATCTGGGCGGTAGAGAATCCTCACGCATTCATGCAGCAAATTCGCAATTCACCAAAAGTTAACGTGTTTTGTGCAATCTCACGGTTTAAAGTTTACGGCCCCTTTTTCTTCTGCGAAAAAAACGTTACAGGACACGTGTATCTGGACATGCTGGAAAATTGGCTCATGCCACAACTGGAGACCGACAGCGCTGACTTCATCTTTCAACAGGTTGGTGTTCCACCGCACTTCCATCATGAAGTTCGGCATTTCTTAAACAGGAGAGTGGAAAACCGATGGATCGGTCGTGGTGGAGATCATGATCAGCAATTCATGTCATGGCCTCCACGCTCTCCCGACTTAACCCCATGCGATTTCTTTCTGTGGGGTTATGTGAAAGATTCCGTGTTTAAACCTCCTCTACCAAGAAACGTGCCAGAACTGCGAGCTCGCATCAACGATGCTTTCGAACTCATTGATTGGGACATGCTGCTCCGAGTGTGGGAGGAACTTGATTATCGGCTTGATGTCTGCTGAATCACTAAAGGGGCACATATCGAACATTTGTGCATGCCTAAAAAAACTTTTTGAGTTTTGTATGTGTGTGCAAAGCATTGTGAAAGTATCTCAAATAATAAAGTTATTGTAGAGCTGTGAAATCACTTCGATCATTTGTAATAACCCTGTACATATGCATGGCAGTGAAGAATGTGTGCCGCTGACAAGAAAATTATAATATCTTTGGAAGAAAAAGAAGTAGCTCTATAAATATCAATGGTTCAGAAGGCATGGTAGTACGAAGTAGTAAAGGGAATAAGTGTAAAGGGTAGGAAAAGATGTCTAGGGCTAGCTCCACTTATTACTAAACAAAACATCCTCGATCATCGACACAGCTTAGATCTGAATAAAAAAAAAGTGGGATAATAAGTTGCCCTCATTCTGCTAACCGACTTGTCAAAAATGGCGGAGTTGCAGATGGAGGTTCAGGGAACTCTCTTTCCCTTGGGGTGGGGAACTTCCAGAAGACGGAAGAATCAGTAGTGGCCGACAGCAGGAGGATGCATAACGCAATGGAAACCACTGCATTAAGACAGATAATATGTGTATCCACAGGACATGTGGCCTGTAATGAGAAAGTGTCATGACGATCTCTCCATTGGCAAAAGTCCTGTACAGCCCCCATTCAGAACTCTGGGAAGATGGCCATGAGAAAAAGATCAAACAACTGACAAAAGCATAACATTCTACGAGTCGGAGCAGTGAGTGTCAGCAGTTTGAACGTGGCAGGAAAGCTATAAAATCTGAAAAGGAAGTGCTAAGGCTTAATGCAGATATAGTGAAGGTCAGTGAAGTGAAGTGGATTGGAATGCGGCTGTAGGGGAAGAAGTAGAAGAAAGGGTTACGGGAGCGTATGGGTTTGGTACTAGGAGTGAAACAAGAGGAAAGACTAATTCAGTTGTGCAATAAATTTCAACTGGTAGTACCGAATACTCCACTCAAAAATTACCAGAGAAGGGGTACACATGAAGATTTCAGTTAGATTACATTACGGTTAAGCAGAAATTCCGAAACAAGGTATAGGATTGCAAGGCGTAACCAGGGGCAGATATAGACGGAGATCACAATTTATTGGCGATAAAAAGTAGGCTGATGTTTAAGAGATTACTTAGGAAAAATAAATGAAGAAAGAAGTGGAAACGAAAGTACTAAGGAATGAAGAGATACGCTTAAAGTTCTGTGACGCTGTAGGTACTGTGATAAGGAATAGCTCAGTAAGAAGTTCAGTTGAAGAGAAGTGCACATCTCTGAAAAGGATAATCACACAAATTTTAGAGAAAACATAGGTACAATGAACGTAACTGCAAAGAATTCATGGATAACAGAAGAATTACTTAAGTTGATCGGTGAAACGAAGAAGTACGAAAATGTTCAGGGAAATTCAGGAATACATAAATACAAGGCTCTTAGAAATGAAATAAATAAAGAGTGCAGGGAAGCTAAGGTGAAACAGCTGCATAAAATCTATGAAGATATCGGAAGAAAAAGATTGTCGGAAGCACTGTTTCAATATACATATAAGTGTAAAGAACCACCCGTGAAATTAAAAGCATGGGCGGTAACATTAAGAGTGCAAAGGGAATTCCACTTTAAATGCAGCAGGGAGAAAGCAGATGGGTGGAAGGAGTACACTGAAGGCTTTTATGAGGGGGGAAGACTTGTCTGATGACGTGAGAGGGGGAAAAATAGGAGTTGATATAAAAGAGGTAGCGGCTCCACTACTAGAATCAGAATTTAGAAAAGCTTTGTAAGACCTATGATCGAATGAGACAGAAGCGATAGATAAGATTCCATCAGCATTTCTAAACTCGTGGGGGGAAGCGGTAACGAAATGACTATTACCTCGTGTGTGGAGTGAAAGAGTCTTGGAGATACCAAATGACTTTCAGAAAAACATTATCCACACAATTTCGATGACTGCAAGAGCCGACAAGTGCAAGAAGTACGGCGCAATCAGCTTAAAAGTTCATGCATCCAAGTTGCCTAACAGAATAATATACAGGAATGGAAAAGAAAGTTGAGCGCGTGTTACATGAGGATCCGTTTGGCTTTAGGAGAGGTAAAGGCACCACAGAAGCAGTTCTGATATTGCTATTGATAATGGTAGCAAGCGTGAAGAAAAATGAAGCCACATTCATAGCCTCGGCTGACCATGAAAAAGCGTTTGACAATGTAAAATGGTACAAGGGTTCGAAATTCTTAGAAAAAAGGGGTAAGCTATAGTTGAAGATGGGTACTATGTAATACGTACAAGAACCAAGAGGAAATAATAAGAGTGGGACACGAAGAATTACGTGTTAGGATTATACAGGGTGTACACTCTGTACATCGAAGACGCAGTGATAGAAATAAACGAAAGGTTCAGGAGTGTGATTAAAATTCAAGGTGAAAGGATATCAGTGATACGATTTGCATATGCATTGTTATCCTCTGTGAAACTGAACAAGAGTTACAGTACCTGCTGAATGGAATAAACAGTCTAATGAGTACAGAATATGGATTGAGAATAAATCTAAGAAATAACTTTTTGTAATTATGCGGGTTCAGTTCATTCGAGAGTACATAAAGATGTAGGAGTGAAGAAACTTTTGAATAAAACATTCAGTAGTGTTCGGTGATCTTAACTATTTATGAACTTTGTCCTACTAGAGATAATGTTTGAGCTCGACATTCACTGCTGTCAGTGTATCGTCAATATTCGTTTTATTAACTTCACTAAAAATAAAATTTTCTCATCGAAAATTTAATCAGACTTCTTTCAGTCTCCTTGTAATGTGTATTTTTTCTCATATTGGAAGGCTTGGGAGAATCTTTTCCTCTGAGAAATCCGATCCATACTCTAGTTAATTTGAGTTTTCCGTAGTATTTCTGGAACAGATTTTTGATACCTTTCAGTTAAATTAGCTACTGATCAGAACATTCAAGGATATATTACTTCTCCATTACCCACATCACGGGAATGATTTACCCCACTCAAAAACCAGTTGAAATTTCAACAAAATACGCGACACTTTAAATTTATTCGTTTACAGTGAAGGCTATGTATTCATTGTGCTTTGTGGATGTAGATGGCCACGTAATAAAATCCACAGAGATTCGTACTGTTAAGAGACCAAGAGCCGTTTACTCAAAATAAACGTAACATATTGAAAATTCCAAATCATACATTGTGTTCACTAGTAATTACGTTTCATATTGCCCCATCACAATTGTTGCAAAAGATTTAGTGTTCTAATCGACAGTCACCGAGATACGGTGGCAGCATATCCCCAACGATGTTCAATCAGTGCATGGGACATGTGATGAGACCCAAAGGGAAATTTCATAGGAAAAAAAAGACTAAGGAGAAGAAACAGAACTTTATGGTCTGATGATGACACTGTACTTTGGCCTGAAAAAGCTAAGTGCTTGGAAAAGCAGTTTAACTGGACGGACAGTATCTTGAAACGAATTTCTAAGCTGAACATCAACAAAGGCATGTACTGGAATGTGGACAAACTTAATTAGTATAATCCTAAGAGATTCAGGTTAGGGAACGAGACACTAACAGATTTAGGTCAGTTTTGCTGTTGCGCAGCTAAATAACTTACAATGGCCAAAGAAAAGAGGATACAAAATGCTGGTTGTTAATAGCAAGAAAGCATTTCGTAAAAAGTTGAAACTGTTAACATCGTATATGAATTTAAATGTTCGGAAGTCTTTCCTGATTTGTCTGTATGGTAATGAAATATGGACGATAAAAATTTCATTTAAGAAGAGAAAAACATTAGGAATATGGTGCAATAGATGCATGTTGAAGAGTAGATGGGTACCGCGAAGAATGAATGAGAAGGAACTGAATGGCATTAGGAGGGGAAAACGCAACGAAAAGAAGAGATTTTCTGTTACGAATGACGTGTTTAGGAGTGGGGAAAGGGAGGGTGGGGGGGGGGAGGTCAATATCGCAGGGGAAGATTAAGGCTGAAATACAGTAACCAAGTTTAAACGGATGTAGGTATCGGTAGTTAGGCAGAGATAAAGAAATTTGCGAAGGACAGATGGGCGTGGAGAGCAGCTTCGGACTGAAAACCACAAAAGCTAACATGTAAAGTGTATAACAGAAATAAAACGGCTCGCTAGACTATGCTAAAATCGGCAGTATTTTTAACTGTTATATGGGTCCTATGAGTTTTGTCTTCCGTTAAAATACACGACAGTGGAAGTGTGCTAATCATGCTACACGTGCTACACATGGCAACACAATTTTGCGCCATTTTGTTTTAAGATTTCAATATTATTTTCAGATACAGTTCACTTCTCACAAGAAGTCAATTTAACGAATTATATGACTAAATACGATATCATGTAAGTCGTTAATGTGTCTCATAGAATTATACAAGTTCCCTTAAGTCGAAGTCGGGAAACAATCCAACTTAACGCTGCTGGAATTGCATTACCTGATTGTGGAGATCCGCACAGTACAAAGATTACAAGCAGCGTGGCTCGCGGTGGAAGTAACTCGATTTGCGGCTGCTCCAGCGAATCTTAAGTGGCATCTTGCAGGAGCCGACTCGGCAAGTAACTGCGTGCAAAGCGAACAGCCGGCATTAAAGGAGATCTTCCAGTAAGGTGGAGGCGGTAGAGGTGACAGTAGTCTCATGCGGGTAAGACGGTGTCTCCTCGGATGGGGGAATGCAGTCATATTGGCCAGAGATGAAAGAGAACACGGAGGGGCGACAGAATTCCCCGAGACGTGCTGTCAGAGCTCCGATGGCTTGACCTGTAGTAACAAGACCTTTTGAATTCCAGAATCCGTCTTTCAATACTTTTCAGTCACTGAACTTGGGGAACTTCAGCAAAGTGTTATTAATAGCGAATAAACATATACAGAAATTTTCACAAGTTTACAGACCACCTTCTTTTATTTTAACGCAAGAACTTGTGTAATCATTGCGTGTACCCAATCGTTGTTTAACGTTTCTTACCATGGGTTCAGAGTAACGTAAAATTTTTTGAACATCTTATCGCCTTTGACTGTTATTAATTTATAGAATATAGTATGGCAATTTCGACAGTGTGGAAATTATTTAATGGAGTACACACAAATTTGCAGTCACATAATGTCATGTACGTCGTAGTTGTATAATAAAACGACACAGGAGGCGAGGTGCTGGCGGAAGTAAAGCGGTGAGGACGGGGCGTGAGTCGTGCTTGGGTAGCTCAGTTGGTAGAGCACTTGCTGGCGAAAGGCAAAGGTCCCGAGTTCGAGTCTCGGTCCGACACACAATTTTAATCAGCCAGGAAGTTTCAAACGACACATTATTTACATTGGTCTTATGGTGTTTCACGCCACTCCATTTTGGGTGGGGTGAAAGTATACTGTTTCATGTTAATGGGGGAAGACGAGCGTCTCGAGCGGAGGACAATGATCGCTCTTCTGGAAGAGAAGCAGCCTTCCAGAGAGAAGTATCTAAGAAAACTGTAGTCAAATTTGGTGTTGTAATGTTTGTTTTCGTTTGACTTCTCAAAGCAGCAACTACACTATCAATTCGTAGTGAATCATTTCTGCATACCATGAGAAGAATACTCGCAGATGGTAAATTTTAAGAACTCTTTTACTTGAACATTTTGTGGAGCAGGTACTATTATCTTCAGCTGAAGAATGCACAAAAAGCGGCAGCAAAATGCACAGGAGATCCGATGTGTCAGCATAGCATGGAATTCAACCCTTTACACAACGAGACAAGCTCAGCACAATAAGCTGTGGGTTGGTAGGACTGGACCAAGTGACACATCAGGCATCTCCATCGACAGTTGCACTGAATATTTATTTGGCACCTTTAAACAAGAGAAATAACAAATAAAACCATCAACATATTTTAAAAATTGCCACACATCTTTAAGTTTACCATTTGTATGAGTTCAAGTTAAATCAGAATTTAAACATTAATAAACCACGGCACTTATGTCCTATTACACATTTAGTGAAATGGCTTAAAATAATTTACTAAAAAACTATGATCATCCTCAAGAGCAGTTTAAAAAAATGTAACGAGAAAATGTAGTCTTTCGTTACTGCATTGATTGGTATTACCAAAGTAATTCAGAGTGCAGACAACAACAAAGCAGATACCTAGGCACACAACCACGTTACTTAAATGGCAGGCACCTTACAATGTAGGATATAAAATATAAAATTTCATGTGATCAAGCAACCTCGAGGGATTCAACAAACTAAGCCCAGAAGCGGACGCCCGCTCACTCAGCTGTTTCCAATTCAGGCTCGGCATGGACCCCCAAACGGGAACAGCAGCTCTCACGAATAGGAACGAAGAATTCCAGAACAAGTGGGTATCTACAAAAAACTGACATCTGCCTTAAGTTCAAATGGCTCTGAGCACTATTGGACTTAACATCTGAGGTCATCAGTCCCCTAGAACTTAGAACTACTTAAACCTAACTAAACTAAGGACATCACACACATCCATGCCCGAGGCAGGATTCGAACCTGCGACCGTAGCTGTCGCGCGGTTCCAGACTGAAGCGCCTAGAACCGCTCGGCCACGCCGGCCGGCCTGCATTAAGTAACTAGAAACAGAATAATTCATTACAGCATATCACCTGTAGAATTAATAAACCAATTAATGAACATCAGTAAGCAGTAAAAATCTATTATCTTATGTGCGTAAGGCCAATTATACATTAAGCCGCAAGCGAACTAGATACACGACCAGCCGGCATGCGCGGGCAAAGGGGGCGAAAAATACACAGCAGCAAAAGCAGCACACAACCCAGGACGCCGCACCCGCTACCAAGACAAACAGCAGAAGTCCCGATAAAACGAAATCAAAATGCAAGTAACTAGCAGGCTAATGCTATATGATGTCCCCCCCCCCCCCGGTCGACTCAAAACACAAAGCGACTTACAGCAAATAGCCACACTTAAAACCGTGATTAAATCGGAATTAATTAAAATATCCACATACTGTCATTGAAGGAATTCTTGTATTTTCATTACTAGAATCAGTTTCAAACTATTCAAACAAACAATAACAACTGGCGTCTGAGTAAGTCGTAAGGATTTCCGAAACTACTCATTTACAATTAGACACGTGTCTCTCAGACACTCTATTACTTCAGATAGAAACGTGATAGTAATGTTATTGCAATTCAAGGCAAAATATTTCCAAGGAAAATTTTATCCATGTATTCCTATAGCAACTGGCCAGCTTAACTTCGTCGTGCGATATAAATACAATAACCAGGCGGCACTTAGACAAGGAACAGCCAAACTGCTTTCAATGACGGTTAAACACTGACAGTAGCAACCTACAAACAGAATGTATCAGCACTCCAGGTCCTAGTAAATGTTAATCATCACATCACATACAGCTCTCACTAGAACCTTGCGTACTAAGCAAGTTAAAGTTAACACATTCGAGGACAGACTCGGTAGGAGTAGCAACGGCTGGCCAAGGAAACGATGTCAACAGCACACAGAACCCAGTAGTCGATTCCGGCCACAATTTACAGCACAAGCAAGGCCCTTACGTTCTTGCTCGTTCGACGAAGCTAGCCGCCGCAGATCCCGGGGCCAGGAGACGTAATCGCAAGCGAAATACACCCACGGCTTCCCAGTAACGTGACTGCTTCCACACCGGCGATATTTCCTACGGCGCCGTTACCCAGGTAAACAACCCCTTTTAGATGTGCTCTTCCTGCTGCCTCGCACGGCACCTGTACTGTCCGCCAGACTTGGCAAACGATGATAGTGGTAGGCGTCCCAAAGCAAAATTTCACACTACATGCTAGAGCTTACTGCTCGCTCCCCGATCGTCCCTGTAGGTGGTGCTCTGCGCACACTACCAGAAAGATGACCCATACTGGCGGCGGAAATATCACTGATCAAGCCACGTGGCTCATCCTTGTAAGGGGATACATAAAGCGAGCCTGATGAAGGTGCAAAAGTTTCAGACAAAGCCTACACAAGGGAACACTCCAACCAGACGAGAACAGTTTGGTATACATACAAATAGAACTGATAGGAATATTAAGGAAGGTGGAAAGAACAGCAGCACGATTCGTTACAGGTTCACTTAGCGAGAGCGACAGTGTCACGGAGATGTTCAGCGATCTCCAGAGGCAGACGTTATAAGAGAGGCGTTACGCATCACGTTTTGGTTCGCTGTTGAAACTCCAAGAGCATACTTTCCTAGAAGGGTCAAATAATGTATTGCTTCATCCCACGTACACATCACGACAAGACTAGGGGGGTAAAGTTATCAAGATTCGAGGTCATGCAGAGGCTCGCCAACAGTCGTTTTTCGCACGGACCATTCATAAACGGGAAAGGGGGTAAGTGACCGTGGTACGGAAAGTACCCACTTCAAGAAGCGCGCCGAGTGTAAATGCAAATGTAGGTATCAAAAATTTATAAAAAAAATCTTTATAGATGAATATATATTCAGATAGGCGTAGTATTTAATTAAAACAGTGCGATTATGTTCAGCTACAATGAGGTTATGACAGTAACAAAATTGGTGAACTATGCTAATACTGTGTATAATTTACTCATTAATTTCACTGCGTCAAATTAGATAAATTCGAAGGAATTTGTTACATCAGCTTTCTATTCACACATTTTTGAAAGAAGAATACTCACCTCTAGCAAGTGTAACATAACCAGCATTTCAGGTATGAGGTGACGTAACATCTTTTAAGTATCTCACCAAGAACTCGTCGGTTTAATTTCCAAAGACCTGTACTTATAAAAACTTTACCTAGGTTTGGGATTGCCGTCGTTGCCAACATCTGCTTTCTATAGCTTTTCCTCTCTACAGCTCTCTCACATACCAAGGAAGTTGTTACTTGATGTCGTGCTACAAGTCCTATGATCCTGTCCTTTCCTTCTTGTCAGTGTTTCCCACACGTCTCCCTCCTCCCTGAGACTACAGGGAAACTACTCCTTTCTTGTCCCTCCACCTAAATTCCAACATCCTTCTATAGCACCAAGTAGGATTAAGATGGATAGAAGACACCGAAAAAAATTAAACGTTTCAGAACTATCGCACAGCAATGGACTGTGTGTAAGAAAGAAGCAGACACAAATCCTGGCATAATTTTCAAGTTACCTAAAGCATTTTATGGCGAAAACAAATGTGTGATAGTATGTTATCAATTTCTTAGCATCGAAAGGGAAATTGTGTGAACTTGGAAGATTTGAGTAAACGTTGACTCTACGGGTCATCATGCAAATAACTATTAAACCAGAGGCTTCTCCAATACGCCGTATGTCAATTTATAGGACAAAAAGCAGCGTTAGAAGTGATCAGTGTTATGAAGTTATTTCAACAAATTTTCAATTCTTTTTATTAATTTTCCTGTGCTTCATTTAATTTATTGTGTTGAGGCTACAGTACAAAATATAAAACCAGGCGTTTCGTAATTTACCCAGATTTCGGGACAGTCAGAATTAATTCAATGAACAAAGGAACTGAAAACCATTTTACAGTCGTGAATAAAATATGTTCTGTCAGACACCACGACAAGGGACGTACAAAATGATTGATGTCAGCTTTTCCGTCACGCAGCTTGTATTCAAATATTCCTTTTACATGTCGAAACCGTTGCGCTGCAGAGTACTTGATTTCTTCTTTTTTCCAAAAAAATACTAAATATCGTGAATTTGTAACACTATTTATAGTTAAGGAACTGCTCAGAATCGAAGTTAACTTGCTGTGAATGACAGTTCATCGCCGTTATTAATGAGCGCACAGCACAATCGTCAATGAGATTTTTTCTTATAAAAAAAATGTGGCCTCGTGGTCCAGCACAGCCAGTAGTAGTAGTTTAGGAACTACCTTCTCTGTGAATACCGAGTCAGGTAGTGCAGAGCTTAGCACACTGGACTCGCATTCGGTAGAACGAGGATTCGAATGTTTCCTGTCATATTTCCTAAATCGTCCCAGGAGAATGAAGGGATGGTTCTTCCGATGGTTCCTTTCCTAATCCCAGCTTGTGCTCTGTCTCTAATGACATCCGCCGCTGTCGATGGAACGTTAAGCTCTAAGGCTCCTTTTTTTTTGGTGTGACTTAAGTAAGCTACTGAAATGCAGTTCACAAGAAACTTCCAAGACCTGATGATGTTCCTCAAAGCTTGTAGTAACGTGTTAGTGTCAACCTCTGCAACATACGCATCACTCTTGTAATTCAGAACCAAGGATTACAGCAGAACTGAACGCGTTGGAAAGCGACAGATAACAAATTTTAAAATTCTTATTTTGTAATCATCATTAAGATCAGTATTGTCACTGTCATTGATTAGCAGTACTGGGTATACCCCATTTCTGAGATTGCACTGTTCAATCCATTGGCAATATTTTCTTCGTAACTCTCTGTTTGCTTGGAGTTGATATTCGAGCATTTTATGCGGCAACACTTTCTCTGCAATCCAAATAGCATTCTGGTGGTATTTGTATTCACAGAGATACACTATATATCATGCACCGTTTCTTCTACGTGCCAATGTTTTCTTGCATTTCACTTCTATACCTCAGCACCATACAAAGAATGGAACCTAAGAATTACATCTATACACTGTTTTTCATGCCTTTATCGTTACAGTGAAAAGTCCGACACTCACTCCCGTATATAAGTGCTGTGTTTTTTTATGCTATTGTGAAATCTGATTTGTATTTCTTTACTCGGCTCCTTACCACGGTTTACTGTAATTGTCTATTTATTATGTTTTATTAATTTTTTTGTTTGTCTCCCTGTGTGATTTGTTTCTAAATTACAAAATACGGATACAAAGAAAACTGCCAAAAAGGAGATTGTCACCTCATCCGTGAGTTGCCTAGTATGTTTTAGGTTCGGTAACCTACAAAATTAACAATCCTTTGTCGGTAGAAGATCACTACGTGCAGCAATCTGTATAATGAAAGAAAAAGTAAATTTATACTGACAGTTCAGTTCAGATGAACTGGATAAGGCTCTCACCATGATTGCGGAAATACAGTTCAGTCTGTCAACATCCCTTAAAGGATCGTATCAACTTGAAGCGTTCGTACAGTGTCATGAACAAGGCTTGTTACCATGCGAATTTGCCTGCCTAGTTGGCCTTCACCACAGAGACGTCATTCGGATATTAAGTCACTACACTGGGCGAGGTGGTGCACTGGCTAGCACACTGGACTCGCATTCTGGAGGACGACGGTTAAATCCCGCGTCCGGCCATCCCGATTTAGGTTTTCCGTGATCTCCCTAAATCGCTCTAGGCAAATGTCGGGATGGTTCCTTCGAAAGGGCACGGTCGACTTCCTTCTCTAATCCGATGAGAGCGATGACCTCGCTGTCTGGTCTCCTCCCCCAAAACAACCCAACTCATTAAGTCACTTGAAACCTTCCCGTCTCCTCTATACCTCTTTTGTTATTACGCAATAACCGTCTCCTCTATATCTCTTTTGTTAATGATAACCTTCCCTTTTACAATAACCTATGAAGTCATTCCTTAGGATTTCTATCTCTTGCTTAATAATAACAAATGAAATCCTCCCTCTGAAATTTATTCTCTTTCTCAATGTTCGCATACAAATTTAATTGCTGCTTATTAGAAGTGATTTTCTGATTATTTCGACGAAACATAGAATGTGTCGTCGTCGTGGCCCTCCGTCATTATCTACAATAACCCAAAACTGTTCCTTACCTTTTTTTTTACTGTTACTGGATCGCCATCTGATTGCTACATCGAACTGCGACATGAATATACTTACTCTGGTTTACTATATTCTATTAACTACTGGTGGGCTGTCATAATAAGTGGCTGTATTTATTGCCAAAGCTGACGTTATTCTTTATTAGCATAGCTGAAGTTATTCTTTAATTAATTTGACTGAAGTTACGTAATTCATAGTTACACTTTTTCTTGACAACAATAAATGTTTTTTTCAAAATTTTGCGTTGATGGTTTTTGGGATGGATTATAATCAGTAATCCAACATTGCTGGCAAAAATTAATTATTTTCTGAAAACGTTTCTTCAAGTATTTACTGCTGGTAATGAAATTATTTTACAAACGTTCAAATGGGACTTACTTTTTACAATAATCTTTCGACTAGCATTGCGCAAACATACCTTCAGCAGTCGTGAGTTTCTCAAAAAAATAATTCAATAATTTTAGTTCCTCTTATTACAATAGTTAGCTGATGTCTCTGTACTTCTGTTTATAATCTCTAGTAAATCATAGCTAGTGGCTGGCAGGCACACCGCTTCTCTCAACCTCTCGCTTCAGACCTGCTACCAACTCGCTTCACTTCTCGCTTACTACTGACTTCCTACGAACGCTCAAGTGCGGTCTCTCCTGCCAACAATGCTTTCTGGTGCAGACAATCCCTGCTACCTTTACAAAATGTATCAATGCGCGGTCTTTCCCACCCTTTTTAAAATTATATCAATTTGTGGTCTCTCTTGTCAACAATACTTTGGTGCAGACATTCCCTGCTACCACAATTATTTCCAACAGGACAAATATTAATTATTTCTACTTAATCCTATTAATAAAATATAAACATCTTTCATAAATTGTGATTTGACAGTAGACAATAGAAATATACACGTCTTACACACTATCATGAGATAAAACAGTGAAGATCTCCTCGTTGTGGAAGCCTGCGGTCAAAAACTGCCTACAAATGATGACTTACAGGTACTCTGAGGAGAATCCTACAGTACTTTACTTAGGAAGGATTTTGTTGAATTCGTCTGTACAAAATTATGTCCAGACCATCAATTTCATGTCTAGGTGGCCAGTACGAACCACACTACAAATCTTACAGAAGCGGTCTGTGCGAGGAAGGTGAAGATAGGAGCTCCTGGAAGATAAATTTTATATTAGTGGGGTCGACCTGCATTCACCTACGAGCCGTGCTGTCCTAAGAGTCAGCAGGGACATGGGTGAGTCATGTTCTGGGCACGTATCATGTGCAGATGTCGGACGTCTCTCACCAGTATCGATGGTGCGAGGTATGTAGGATCGAGGCTATTGCCGAGACTCACAGTCTTTCAAGGCGGTGATTTACGCCTGCCTCGGTACCATCCTTCTCCACTAGGAAAGGGTCAACCGAATGCAATAACGTGCGATACTGGTCACAGGCACCCGATTAAACTTGCTTGGTACCACTCCAAACGTGCAACGCATCGTCGTTGCAACTTCCATACACTGGACGAAATCAGGAGGACTGATACAAAAGGCCGTCTCCATCGTCTTGCGGATCGCATGCCAAGTATCTATGTATTTATTAGAAGTACAGAAGGGGGGGGGGGCGGAGAGATATTGAATGTTACTCAGCATCAAGTTATCACACAAAATGAGTTCTTTCAAGCAGACAGCATATATTTGGGTGTAGTTTTGTTGCCATTTCACAGTGTACTAAAGTTTTCGTCAGTTCAAGTCACCTTAAATTTAACGCCAAACTAGATGGTAGAAAAGTAATTGACGCATGGAATTTTTGAGCACTTCCGTACGTTATCTGCAAATTATAATTTTCGCAGCAATCCATTTTCGTCAATATTCCCTCCATATTTACATCTAACCACATTGTCTGTCTTTAAGATCTTTAATATCTATGTAACGTCGCATATTGTGACGACATTATATTTCAGAAGTTAATTTCACAAGTTGCTCTTTTTGTTTCTCCCATCTCCCTACATTATACCATAAAACGATTTTTCAAAGTAGCAGCTGTAATGCAATTTATGCTTAAATTATGAGGAAATTTTAGAAATGTTGAATCCATATTGATCAGTTCCGATGGAACTTCGTTCCAAGTTTCTTAAAAGCTTCGTCTTAACATTTAACACATGTCAGTTTTGGTTGTCTTTCTATTTTCCAGTCCCTTGCGCTCTGCTTCACTGCCACTTGAATGAATTCATTCCACACAGATCTTCTTTTTTGACTTTCACTTCTTCCTGAAACACTTCATTCCATACTTTTTTAAAGCGTCTTGTTCTTTGAGTGATTGGACTTTGTTATGTGAACTTTACTTTGGATTCGATTACCTTTATCCATTCAAATTCAATATTTAATATAACCTTCCAGTTTTTTATATATTCTTTCTGCATGCATTCTTCTTGTAATAGTCGAACATTCTACCTATTCTATAGCATTAGTTTTTCCTATAATACTGTGGAAAAAGTATGGTTTTTAGTTTTTAAGTTTCGTTTATCAAAAGATGTGTACCCTATCAAACGAAAATCTGTGCCCCTGTATCTGAGAAATAAGCTGGATTTTCTTATTTGGTGATGTGCCAAATACAACCGGGTTCTATTTGTTGATTTTCCTACTTTGCTTGATGTATTGTTGCTAATCAGATTTAAGTAAAGCATGACAACTACCATTAAAGCGTAGATTCTCTTTGTTTAAGGGTAGTTACATGAGTGTTACGCTACGTCAAACGACAAAGCCTGCAACAACAGAACTCTTTGTATGTGACACACTAGTTATTGGTACCCTAGGCGTTGCATTGACAATTTAATTGCAGTACCAATGGCAAAATAAGTAACTGCAAAACCGTCAGTTACAATGAGATAAAAGTCCTAGAAGGAATCGTATTTCATATGATTGTAGAAGGATGGTGAAGAAATAAGCACTGGAATGTGACACATGGTTTGAAGATGGTGCCTAGGTCCAACCTTCTTAGACAAAACAACAGTAAGGTAAGAGAGAGACGTTTTCTTCGGACGTAGAGGCTGTAAATTCCTACGTCAGTGAGGTGGAAGGTGTACGCAATAAGATTAAACAGGAAACGAGACATATTGTTCCAAGAACACCACATATATCAGGAAAAATCTTCTAAAACTGAAGTGCCCAGCTGCAGCTGAATTATCTACATTATTTTACGCCGGTCTCTGTATGAACTGACATACTAAATGCCGGCACATATTGAAAAGTAGCAGAAATTTCTGAAATGGCACAAAACCAATACTGCAGAATCTCGATATTTCGCATTTCCCATACTGAGACCATGAAGATACAGACAGAACAGAGATACTCACCTAATAACAACAATACTGAAAATTTAGATGACGACGTTATTGATAATGACAGAGACACAGAATTAGATAATATAATCAATCCACACATATAATACATGGTAGAACAATTAGGCATTAGGCTATGTAATGAATTGTAATGAGAAAATGTAATTAATCTAAATGTGACAATTGTAAAAATATAAAAATGATAAAGATGTAATACATTAGATCAGCTTTAGGTATATAAATACGATACAAAATTGCTGGTGAGAGGGCCATAGCTCGATGATATCATTCCGAGCGTTGCCCCTCACACCCCCACCTATGATCTATGTAATGTGATACCATTGTATCACAAGATGACAGTGTATGCTAATAGACATAGGATATAGATACATGAGATCTGAATATTATGCCTAGGATGGGGCCAAAAGCGGTAAGGCTCGAGGAATTTTCAGAGGCCTAGGTCTTTAGGCCTGGTTGATGAAGGGATTTTTCATTAAATTGCGGTTTTTTCTTTTTGTTTCATAATAACATGTATTTTTCTGTTTCAATATTCATAAATTTGTTGTATTATTCAATATAACATGTATTTATTTCCTTTTCCCTTTCCAAGTATTAAAATGCTGCTACGAAATTGCAAAAACCGCCGAGACAATGCAAATTGGTCAGCCTACACGAGGCGGGAAATGGGCAACGACACAACAGTCACTCAAGTAGATATGTGAATTTGTTTCTGCGTATGTGGGTTTGTGCGCAAGTATGTTGATTACAATGTGGATTCTCCCCTGTATTTGGTCATGAGAGACTGATGTGACAGCTAAGAGACCAACTGCAGTAATTTACAGCCAACTATATCATAAAGGCATCGGGCTGAACTGGCAAGCAGCAAGTGAAAAAAATAAATTCCATAAATCCGAGCCCTATACAAAAAGTAAATTTAATGTACAGCGTATCGACCTTCGGTCTGTTTTCTCCATAGAACAACAAATGTGTCAATGGCACCACGCATATGCTTCTCCCACTTTTTAATTCGTTACACAGCAATCTTGTTGTTAAAAGTGGTGCTGTGGATTTGTCACTGTCGGTACAGTACAATGTTGTGTTAAGTTTCTTTTGTTGCCTGTTTTTATTTGTGCATTTTCAATAATGAGTGATGCAACAAAGAATATGAAATTTTTTCTTTGAATCTTTAGATAGAAGAACTGAAACGGTTTGAGAAAGGAGAAACAATTAAAAGAAAAACTTTCTGTTGTGTACACAGTGGGCGAAACTGCAGTTGGTGACTAGCCCACAGCTTCAATGGATTTTGACAGGAACACAATTACTATGGAGCGGTCTCTCAGATCGCCTTTTGTTTTTTACGTATAAAACCACTGTTTTTGTGAATATGTATTTTCATGACTTCCTGCTGTGCGTTACACTTCTTGGCAACAGACTTTATGGAGATTTGCATTTTTTAAACAAAGCGCACATTGAAAACCAAAACAGTGCAAAATTGGCAGTTTATTTTTATTTTATGTATTATTAAAGCAACAGCACATAGTTACCTAACTCAGATTATCATCACTGAGATAGCATTACGGATTCGCAATATAACTGTATGAAAAAAGACATTTCAGTTATGCGGGAATATGTTGCTCAGGTTTCACCAGAACTGCTGCGAGCAATTGTTTATCATCTTGTAAGCAACAATTAGTCTCTGTTCAATGTCTACGTTTATTACAGGAAATAACAGGATTAAAACATCGTAAACTGGTTACTTAAGAAACCGGTATTGTGAGCGGTTGTAACAGTCAGGTTAACCTGGCGTGGGAAAAACCGATACAAGCGAAAGCCACTTGTTTCCTGACACAGCTGCGTGCTGCCCGCTAGTCCGGGAGACCTGACGTCGTGCTTCCTCGCTGTCGTAGCGGCGACTGCGGGACTCTGCCTCACTGCTGCCTGCTTACTGCTGTGAGCTGGCCTTGGCGGCGAAGGCTGTGTCCTTTCAACACCCTCGCCACGGCTCCAACTCTGTCTGCTGGCTGCTACAACACAGATGTTATACACGAGGGAATTATTATGGTATATAACATCGGACATCCTTTTGGCACAAAACCCGTCGCTCGGCTAATCAAAATTCACACCATCGCCGTATCTGAAGCGGAGTGCCTAACTATTCCAGCCATTCTAACCCACCGCTACACGAAGCACAAATTTTACGTTGTTCATTTTTATACACATTGGAACCAGTGCAAGTGCGAGGGGGAGCGGGTGTGGTGAGTGGTACCCAAAAGAAAATTGCAAAAATTTGAAATTTGTGGTAAGGTCTTAGGGGACCAAACTGCTGAGCTCATCGGTCCCTAAACTTACACACTACTTAACCTAACTTAAACTAACTTACGCTGAGGGCGACACACACACCCATGCCCGAGAGAGCTTCAAATGGTCGGTTCAAATGGCTCTGAGCACTATGGGACTTACCATCTTAAGTCATCAGTCCCCTAGAACTTAGAACTACTTAAACCTAACTGACCTTAGGACATCACACACATCTATCACCGAGGCAGGCTGCGAACCTGCGACCGTAGCGGTCGCGCAGTTCGAGACTGAAGCACCTAGAACCGCTCGGCCACCCCGGCCGGCGCGAGAGAGAGGACTCGAGCCACCGACGGTGGGAGAAATTACAAAACCTTAGGTAAGTCTCATGTAGGAGTGATCTTAATAATAATTATGATTATAATCCCTCTTACACTTCACTACTAGTCCAGTCAAATAGTAGATATACCTTGCAAAAGGTGGGGTAGAAGAGTTTATTTTTTCAACTCTTTCACATGGTGGGAAAGATTAGAAAACCGAGTTTTGCCAACAAAATTTCGCTTGGGAAAAATTTCTGCAGTCAAAAAACGTCGAAAATTTGGGACTTTTTTCAGTTCCTTCAAAATGTCTCAGTTTCATTTGCTCCTATCGCTTTAACGTCTATTTTCTTTTTTAAAGAGCACAAAATTCTCTACAAATTTGATTCTTGCTATTTTTTTCTACTCCCAATATCTAAGGCGCTACAGCGCCTCAAAAAATACCAATTTTTCAAATTTTGAGCGTAGTGGCAAGATACCTTATTTTTGAACACTATTTTTTTCATTTTCTGTTTGTGTAGTATAAATACATTTTACATCATGTTATAAGTTGGAATTTACCACCTCACTTTCAGGTATTCAATTTCTCTGTATCCAACATGAGGATCGCTGGACACCCAACTATTGTGATTCTTACATCACTACCTGAAGTTCACTATGGGCCACCTCAGCCCTGGTATTTGTAAAACTATAAATATAAATCATTAAGAGACATAAACACACACACACACACACACACACACACACATACACACGCACTCAAAATAAATTGTCTCAGGGAACTGAACTATTATTAGCTGCAACTGGCAACCTAATTAGGTAGGTAATTATTCTTGTGTATAAAAGCCACACATTTGACATTAAAAATAAGTAGCTTTATTACAATTAAAATTCATTGTCAGTTACTAAAAAATGTTGACAGTTCTGGGTGTGTATTACTTATAATATTGCACTTAAGCGCACTTGAGAGAGATATGAGCATCACTTCCTACGTTTTGATGTGCCAGGTTCCTCAGTGTCACAAGAAATACCTTGAGTTACGGATTCAGGGTCTGTACATAGAGTTGATCCCAGATTGACCTCTTCTTTAAACAGCGAGTCAGCCTCAGCAAGTTCGTTGGTTCCGTCAGCGGTTTCCTCAACATCCTCCATAACATCTTCTTCACTGTCTTCATATAAAAATTTTGGCACGTTTTCACAGTTGTCCCCAATACATTTCCTGCAAATTGAAGAACATTTCAAACCCACTTTTCTGCAGGAGCACGCTCCGCCACAGTTCAGCTTGCATGAGCATGAAACAATGTCAAGAAGTGCTTCAGGTGCTGGATCTTGGCTCATTATAACGGGTATTGGTCACTGTGATTCCAGCCCCATTTCTCAAGAGGTTCCCAGTTTCCTATCCAACATTGGACTTGTTGGTAAGTCCGCAACGAATGATGTTGCGCAGCATCTTGTGTAAGGTGGCAACCGTGCAAGATTCAGTTTGCTTTTTGTGGCAGACTTGGCGAATAGCTGGTACCGCAAATGGTCTAGTGTGTGGGAACTGCTGACACCTCTACTATACAATGCGATAGTAACCTGTTCTCCTGCAGTTATTATTTCTTCACGGGTAGCATGTGGTTTATTGAACGTGCAAAGCGCTGAGGTTAGGTGTTCATTTTTAGCAACAGTACTGCAGCACTTAATTTTTCCTTGACCAAAAAAAGCAGATGTTGTGTCACATCCGCTAAAGGCGTGAGTGAACAGAATATATTCACTGTCAAACTTGTAAGATGCAGTGGAAAATCACTTGCCTTCTGCATTTCCTCTTCCTGGCTTTAAGAAAAATAAGTTTTCAATGCCTTGGCCCAAACCGGTTATGAGCACAAGCAGGTCAACAACTTCTCCTACAATGACAACACTTCCAAAGTCTTTGGTTCTTGAAATGGCAGATTTTACAATTATAACGTCAGCATCTTCTTGTGCCTGGTGCACTTCAATGCTACACTCCAGAAATTCCATTTTAAGAAGTGTCATCAAACGCATCTTGTTTCGTTCGTTGTACAAGAACTTGTCCTGAGGGACTTGGTTCACCATCTCTGATTTAACCAGAACGTCAACCGAAGAATGTTGTTTGGACCTACGAATCCTCTCAGCACTCTTTGTGCTAGATTTCTCTCCCTCACATGGATACCCATCAAATACAATAGCAAATTGAGATCCAAAATGACGTTGCAGGCAAGAAACATAGCTTTGGGCTATTGAATTGAAGCAAATATTTCGAGTCCAATTCACTTTGTGGATAAGGTACCCTCCATCAATGACAAAAAATTTACTCGGTCCACCTGACTTCACATCTTCCACTGGGACGAAGGCATTGTAGAATGAAGATTTTGTTCCTTTTCGCATGCCTTTTTCTGAGAATAGGGACATTGGCTAAGGAGCAAGTTCATATTGTAGAAAGGCTTTTCACTCTTCTTCACTTTGTTTCATTAAACAAATCCTTTGGAAAAGAGTGAAAGGATCAACAGGAGTAATTTTAGTGCTCCCAGCTTTTACAGAATTGAACGCAGAAAGGAGAGTCACAACTTTATCTTTTCTACGGAACTTTACATCGTGGAAATTGTCACCAACTATTCTTTGCTCGAAATTTGAAAAATTGGTATTTTTTGACGCGCTGTAGCGCCTTAGATACTGGGAGTAGAAAAAATGGTAAGAATCAGATTTGTAGAGAATTTTGTGCTCTTTAAAAAAGAAAATAGACGTCAAAGCGATAGGAGCAAATGAAACTAAGATATTTTGAAAAAACTGAAAAGAGTCCGAAATTTTCAGAGTTTTTTGACTGCAGAAAGTTTTCCCAAGAGAAATTTTGTTGGCAAAACTTGGTTTTCTAACCTTTCCCACAATATGAACGAGTTAAAAAAATAAAATCTTCTACCCCACCTTTTGCAAGGTACAGGCTTTTTTGTGACAGTTTCACTGGACTATACATGTTGTAAGCAGGTACGCCACGGCCCCATTGTTGACTTAACGGGACTCAGCTTATTACCTGTCACTTCGAACCATTCGTCTTTACATTGACGCCTGATACTCCATCGCAACAGTGATGCGAGAGTATGCACGGCGATTATTTTCAGTGTAAAATGCTGTTCATCCGAGTTAATGGTAATGTTTTCAGCTTTTTTACCATTCTGCATGCGGTTTGTTTTCGGGGACCGGATGGAGGAGCGCTAACAGAGCATTAATTAAAACAGTTTTGCGAGCACCGGGCACAGGTTTGCACTGCTGGCGTGTCTTCGTTTCATTACCGCAATGCTACACCAGCGAAGCCGCCTCTCGCACGGCGGGGAGCAGCAAAGTAGGCATCCGCCCCCGACCCTCCTCGCCGTGTCGTCCGCGGGGTCGGCATCTGCCACGGCAGTGAGCAGCCGGGAAAACTGAGCACCGGCAGCACGTCCTACCGCCCTGGCCCTGCACGCTTCGCCGTCCCTGGCTGTCACAAACTCACGTCTCACTCTGATGGACACACTCTGCTCATACTTGCCACCGACTTCCATTGTTGTCCCTTCACTAAACATACATAGCTTGCTTCATACATAGGTTGGTGAAAAACAGATCTACAGGGTGTACAAAAAGTCCGAGAACACTTTCAATTATTTATTGCACAAGAACGTAACATTGTACAGAAATCATAGATATGTCATTTTGAACATAAAATTTGAAAGTTTTTTTTTTGTGTATACCGCCACAGCGTAGTTTGGTAATTTGCCGATGGTCGACGTTAGTCACAAACACGGCGAGTTCAGGTGCGGAGGGAGCTTTCTGTGTGTTGGAGTTCGACAGAAACAAGTGTGCTACAGCTGTTAAACGATTGTTTAATACCAAGTACAGTGAAAAGCCACCAACAAGGAAGACCATTTACCACGGGCACAACAAATTACGTTGCGACGCGTTGCTCGTGCCCGACAAAGAGAAGCGGACATCCCAGTGTGAGTGAAGTGAATGTGGAGAGCGTACGAGAGACATTCATAAGGAGTCCAAAGAAATCTGTGCGTCGTGCATCCCGTGAACTTGAAATGGCTCCAATGGCAGCAGAGCTCCGGGAGAGAATACGGGAAGCGACTGCCATAGTCGACGATGCCATGCTGGAACGGGTATGGCAGCAATTCGATTACCGTATTGACGTCTGCCGGGTCACTCATGGTTCGCATGCCGAATGTTTGTAAAAAAAAATTTCGGAGTTTGTCTTCAAAATGCAGTATGCATGACATCTGTAGAGTGTTTAGTTCTTACGCAGTAAATAATTGAAAGTGTTCCTGGAATTTATGTACACCCTATATATTGGTGGAAATACTTTATGCCGAAAGAAATTTTCACAAAATGTGTCACTGCCAAGTAACATACTTCGATGAAATTTGAATCGTACTTCGAAAGTACTACTGCAGTATGTCGAAGAAGATAAATGGAAGAACTATGCATTGAGCTTCCTACTGGTCATCCCTCGGGCCAGGATCTTTAATAAGAGTGGAAGCTGAGTAGGTGCGTGATGATGGTACAGGTGCAGGAGACCAAATTCACGACCTGCTGTGGGTGGCTGTCATACGCCCTAAAGCGCCTCTGAAACAGCGTGGTCTGGAAACACATTCATTGCTTGTAATTTTACAATTTTACAGCAGGGGTAACCGTCTCTATTACGGGTAGGTGTGCTGAATCTCACATTCGACTGCGACAAGGAACATGGACGAATCGGTTTGTTGGCTGCAGCTGTAGTGTAGGTCACGACTCAAGAACAATGTCATGAAAGTAGACAGAAGAGGAACCTATAGGCCCAAGCATACCATGGCTCATCAGCAGCTAATGCAACCTGCCCCAGTGCTCGCGAAGATAGTCAGGTGCTTAAGCCGTACAGCCAGGGAGACGGTAATCACGTGTCTCACCCAAGAGGCTGAGGGCGATAGTTTGCAGTCACTTGGTACAGTCCTTCAACAGAGAAAGGCCCACAGTTGTCCGCATTTTCTATCAGTCATGAGGGTGACCAGACAACAGTGGTACCTTACAGCAGCTAAGTTCCACTGTAGCAAGCTCAGAGCGGACTCAGAGGTAGTCTTCTCTCGGCAACAGAAAGTACTATTCGACAACCAAGTTATCCTATGACTAGAGAGACTGTCATTCCATCAGAATCAGGAATGCAGACGAGATGACCAGCCCCTGTGACAGAGACTTCTGTAATGGGAGTATTTAAGCTGCACATATCATTATTGGTGTGACCAATCGAATTTGCCTCATTATTGTCCATTCTCCTTGCCTATATATATATATATATATATATATATATATATATATATATATATATATATATATATATATATATATATATATATATATTATAGGGTGGTCCATTGATCATGACCACCGGAGCTTGAATGAGAACACCAGATGGCGCTATTGTTGACCCGCTAGATGGCACTGCCATTGTTCAAACGGATAACAACTGCGTTTTTTAAAAATAGGTACCCCCATTTTTTATTACATATTCGTGTAGTACGTAAAGAAATATGAATGTCTTAGTTGGATCACTTCTTTCGCTTTGTGATATATGGCGCTGTAATAGTCACCAACACATGGCTCACAATTTTAGACGAACAGATGGTAACAGGTAGGTTTTTTAAATTAAAATACAGAACGTAGGTACGTTTGAACATTTTATTTCGGTTGTTACAATGTGATACATGTACCTTTGTGAACTTATCATTTCTGAGCACGTATGCTGTTACAGATTGATTACCTGTAAATACCACATTAATGCAATAAATGCTCAAAATGATGTCCATCAACCTCAATGCATTTGGAAATACGTTTAACGACATTCCTCTCAACGGCGAGTAGTTCGTCTTCCGTAATGTTCGCACATATATTGACAATGCGCTGACGCATGTTGTCAGGCGTTGTCTTTGGATCACGATAGCAAATATCCTTCAACTTTCTCCACAGAAGGAAATCCGGGGACGTCAGATCCGGTGAACGACGACAAATCCACCTGTCATGAAATATGCTGTTCAGTACCGCTTCAACCGCACGCGAGCTATGTGCCGGACATCCATCATGTTGGAAGTACATCGCCATTCTGTCATGCAGTGAAACGTTTTGTTGTAACATCGGAAGAAAATTATATAGGAAATTAGCATAAATTGCACAATTTAGGTTGCCATCAATAAAATGGGGGCAATTATCGTTCCTCCCATAATGCCGCCAAGTTCGCTGATGTTCCACTTGTCGCCGCCATCGTGGATTTTCCGTTGCCCAATAGTGCATATTATGCCGGTTTACGTTACCGCTGTTGGTGAATGACGCTTCGTCGCTAAATATAACGCGTGCAAAAAATCTGTCATCGTCCCGTAATTTCTCTTGTGCCCTATGGCAGAACTGTACACGACGTTGAAAGTCGTCGCCATGCAATTCGTGGTGCATAGAAATATGGTACGGGTGCTATCGATGTTGATGTAGCATTCTCAACACTGAAGTTTTTGAGATTCCCGATTCTGGCGCTGTTTGTCTGCTACTGATGTGCGGATTAGCCGCGGCAGCAGCTAAAACACCTACTTTGCCATCATATTTTGTTGCAGGACGTGACTGACGTTTCACATGTGGCTGAACACTTCCTATTTCCTTAAATAACGTAACTATGCGGCGAACGGTGCGGACACTTGGATGATGTTGTCCAGGATATCGAGCAGCATACATAGCACACGCCCTTTGGGCATTTTGATCACAATAGCCATACATCAACACGATATCGACCTTTTCCGCAATTGATAAACGGTCCATTTTAACACGGGTAATGCATCAAGAAGCAAATACCGTCCGCACTGGCGGAATGTTACGTGATACCATGTACTTATACGTTTGTGACAATTACAGCGCCATCTATCACAAAGCGAAAAAAATGGTCCAACTAAAAAATTCGTATTTCTTTACGTAATACACGAATATGTAATAAAAATTGGGGTTCCTATTTTTAATAAAAACGCAGTTGATATCCGTTTGACATATGGCAGCGCCATCTAGCGGGCCAACCATAGCGCCATCTGGTTTCCCCCTTCAAGCTAGACGAGTTTCGTTCTTTGTAGTTTTTTCGTTTGATGCTTATTTCGTGAGATATTTGGCCCGGTCACTATCAATGGACCACCCTGTATATATGCCGCATACATTACTGCAAGAAGAGTTGCCTCGTTGCTACTGTCCAAAGACGAAGTGCGGATCGAACCTTCACCGAGATGTGCTGTGCTGCCGTCTGCGTGCTTTTCCTACCGATTCCGCTGCGTGGGCGTCTGTTTTTAGCTCGAGTCAGGCCTCACACTGAAAGAGGTAACAACTGCAATGTACTCCAGCGACGACTACACCGATATGATACTGATCCGTGGGGAGACGCACCGCAGTGCAGCTGAGGCACGAAGGCTGTATTCACAACGTTTTCCATCGCGACGCCTACCTTCTGCACACGCTTTTAGACTTAAAGATATGCTTTTAAGAACTGAGGGAGGAAAGGGGAAAGACCAATCTGCAACGCACCTGATATTGCCCAGAACGTTACAGATTACTTTGGAGCACATTCCACACACGGTACGCATAGTTTAAATGAAAATAACGCTATATTCGATGTAGTATAAACGAAAGCGATATTGTGCTATTGCATCTAGGATGCAGTACTATTTGTACAGTACTTTGAATAATAATAATATCATGGTAATTATTATTAATATTATAAAACTCATTAGATTCGCCCAGCAATACCTATTTTCCATCCTAATTAGGGCAGAGAAGAGCTACGGTGGACCTGTGGATATCGAGGTGTTCGGTGCATAGCATTCTGGAGCAACGAAAATGGCTTTCCTTTAAGCATCACCTACATAAACAGCTATATGGAAACAATTTCGAAAATCTGGTATCGTTCTGCAGAGGTCTAGTAAATAAATTAGCCACAAATCCGGATTTCATCAGCCAGATATTCTGGGGAGATGTATGCTATTTCGTCAACGACACAGTTAGTAAACACAACCTACATTACTTGGCTGCTGCAAATCCTCACTGGTTACGACCACATGAGTTGCAAGAGCACTAGGGTGTTAATGTATGCTGCGAAATTCTAGGAGATCACATCATAGGAGCAGTTTACTTCGCTCCGAAGCTAACTGGTCGGCTTTATTTGCAATTCCTACAGAATGAGCTGAAATCTGGACATGTCCTAGAACACATTCCACTTCAGTTAGCCGCCAGGCACTGTTTTCAGCACGATGGTACACCATCCCATTATTGTAGAGGCGTTATAGAATATCTCAGGAATGTGTACACCGAACAATGGATAGGTACACGTAGAGAATAGTCATAGAATATCTCAACAGTGCCTACCCCGAACAGTGGATAGGTCCTTTTGGGTTGCTTTCGATGGCCAGTGAGAGCGCCTGATGTAATACCCTAGGATTTTTTCTTATGGGGTTCTATCAAAACCAGGGTTTACGAAACGGAACTGGAAAATCCAGATACGTTCAAAGAACGAATAAGTCAGGCTTGTGCTTCAATAGCTGCAGAAATGTTAAGATGGGTCCATTCAAATAATGGGAGACGCTTTCCTCAAAGCATTCAACAAAGAGGACATACATTTCAATATTAAAATTGTGAATAATGCAGTTATAAAGGCCTGTCAATCTATAATATAGGTTTAAAGGAAAACCATTTATGGTATTCATTATATTCACTGTTATTTATTTCAATCAAAGATATTATAGCATTTATATAATGCTGCAAATTATGAAGCACCAATTGATGCATTATGTGTTGTTTTAGCTGTCTTATGTTGATATATCATGAAACAGATAGTTAATATGCTTTGGACTTTCCGCATATTGTTCTGGTCAGGGACAATTACTCTTCTACACACAAAATTTTATAGAGTCCAGAAATCGAATTTGGGACCCTTCCTAGAGCAAGCGAGTTTTCTAACGACGAGCTAAAGGACCAATTAGAGTTGTACAGTGTTTCCAAGCGTTGGTCTTACGTTTAGCAGGGCCCGCTGTCTGTTAGTGCAGAGTCCTCTTTACTGTTCTTCTTAGGCAAACCATTTTCCATTTGTGGTATCTAGTATTAAATAACATCAACAGAGGATGGCATGTGTGGGCCACGTGATGTGTGTGTGTGTGTGTGTGTGTGTGTGTGTTTGTGTGTGTACATATCTATTGTACATATAGGACGTCTCAAACCATTTGTGATAGTGTGTCCATAACTGATTATATTGAGATAGGAAATGCATATTAACTGTGTTATTGACATAGACAGCATACTCTGCATAACAACAATGTAGCTCACAGTAACTGTTCGATGTGATGGGTGTCAGTGTCAATGCATACATGGCAATGGCGCATGAAGTTCTGCCGCACTCACTTAAAGGTCCCTGGAGACATGCCTTAACGTATCTCACTGTGGATACATCAAAGCTGTCTGATGCAATGGACAACTAACACCAGGAATAGTGGTGTGTGTGCAGCACATGTTCTTGTGGCAGTGCGATGCATGCGGTCCTCATATGACACACGTGCTACGAGCTACATTGTGTACACTATGTCTGTTTGGTGGTCAGGGGTGTATGCTGTTCGTCATCCGCTGCCTGTTCCAGTGTTGAATAGACACCTGGAATCTTTTAGAGTGAGACAGAACTGCATTCGCCATTGCATTACATAAATTGTGACTGCCTTTGAACAGTTACAATTAGGTACCTTGTTGTTACATGGTGAACTCTGTACATGTCCGTAACATAATAAATATGCGTTTCCGACCACTCGTTCCCTATCTGAACACAATAGGTTGTGGACTCACTAGTACCTGTTTCAGTTCGACCCAAAAGATTTGAAACACAATGATGATATTTATACAAAGTGTTATTACAAAATCTGAATCTGCGCCAGACGTCATGGACGTCGGAGACCCATAGAGGTCGCTGCACCGTAAGCTGTGACGGCGCGCGTCTCCTGGTCCGCTTTTAGTGTGGGGGCGCCACAGTGGAACACGTGGTCCCTGCGGCCAATAGCGGCGCCCCCGAGAGCGTACTTAAGCGCCGGCCTCTCGCTCGTCCAGCTCCCGCCGCCTTGATCCCCCTCACCCCCTGGTTGCTCCTCTCCTCTCCCATCCCCGCCCCCTGCCACGTCTTCACTGCTGTGTACCCCTTACCCTCCATCTCTACACCCTACTTCTCCTTTCCCAAGGTGGCTTCCATCAACTCCCCCTCCCAGATGATGCCCTCTCTCCCTCCTTTTATCCCTCCTATCAACTCTGATCCTCACTCCCCCTCCTTTCCTCTGTCCTTTTCCCGGGCTCCCTCTCCCCCCCTTCCATCCTCTTTCTTCCCCACCTCCCCTCTCTTTGCCCACTTCTCTCCCCCGAGTCCTTTTACATTTCCCTCCTCTGCCTCCTCTCATTCCCTCTCGCGTCTGCCCTTCACCCCCTTTATTAGTCCTCTCCCTCCTTGGTTCCCCCCTCCCCGTTTTCGTTTTTTTTCCCTCCTTGTTCTTCCCCCTCCTCCAGATCTCGCCCCCCTCCCCCCCATCTGCCTTGGGCTCGGAAGTGTTATCTTTGTGCCGCCACTTTCGTGCAGTGTTCTACATTGAGTGTTCTGCAGTGAGTGTTTTACAGTGGGTGTTCCGTGTTGTGTTTTTTGGGAAGTGTTGCGAACGGCCATCATACTGTCGCTGGGTGTGCCTTTTATCTCTTGCGAACAGAAACCAGACTGTCGCCGTGTTTTTTTAATTGTGTGTGTGTGCTATGTTACTTGTCTGATTCCTGTGTTTTTTATGAACGTTGCCAACCCCTTTTGCTTTCTGTTTTAACTTTCCGCATTTTTCCGCCATTTTACACTTGACGTCACCGTTTTATCGCCTGTTTTTCTTGTTTCTTTTCTTCTTCCATTTTTTGAAATAAAAGTCTGTAGGCTGTAGAGCAGCGAGCAGCTTACTAAGCTGCTGCCAGCCCACCCCCTTCTGGGGGAATTGAAAATCAATAAAGAAAAAAAGAAAAGCTAATCCAGTTCCACTGTTATGCCAGTCCCGCCTGGATATGTGTCCCCCCCCCCCCCTCGCAATTCTATAAATCCCTCCAGATCCTTGAGCGTCATGCACTCCGCCTCGCCTTCCGTATACGCCTTCCGTCCCCCACGTGGATTCTCTATGACCTCATTCCTTTCCCCCAATCTGCTCTTATTCCTCGAACATATCCACATACTCTACACCTCCCACCACCTTGATCCCCCTCACCCCCTGGTTGCTCCTCTCCCATCCCCGCCCCTCCCACGTCTTCACTGTTGTCCCCCCCCCCCCTACATTCCATTTCTACACCCTTCGTCTCCTTTCCCAAGGTGGCTTCCATCAACTCCCCCTCCCGGATTATGCCCTCTCTCCCTCCATTTATCCCTCCTATCAATTCTGATCTTCACTCCCTGTCCTTTCCTCCGTCCGTTTCCTGGGCTCCCTCTCCCCTCCCTTCCATCCTCCTTTTTCACCACCTACCCTCTCTCTGCCCCCCTTCTCTCCCTCGAGTCCTTTTGCATTTCCCTCCTTTGCCTTTTCCCATTCCCTCTCGCATCTGCCCTGCCCCTCCCCTGCCTTATGAGTCCTCACCCTCCTTTGGTTCCCCCCCCCTTTCGTTTTTCCTCTCCTCCCTGAGTGAGTGTTCAGTGTTGTGTGTCTTGTCCGATGTGCTGCGAACGGACATCATACTGTCACTGTGTGTGATTTTTATATCTCTTGCGAACAGAAACCAGACTGTCGCCACGTTTTTATTTAATTGTCTGTCTACTACGTTACCTGTCTGCTTCCTGTGTATTTTATTAGCTTTGCCAATCCTTTGCTTTGCTTTATGTTTTAACTTTCCCCAATTTTCCGCCGTTTTACAATTTAAGTCACCGTTTTATCACCTGCTTTTATTGTTTCTTATCTACCTCTTACGTTTTAAAAAGGCTGTAGGCTGCAGAGGAGCGTAATAAGCTGCTGCCAGCCCGCTCCCTTCGGGGCAATCGAAATTCAATAAAGGAAAAAAAAAATCTCATCCAGTAAGTCTAATCTCGCTTACGTCGGTTTACACCTCGCTTGCGCTAGACTGCTGTCTTCCTAGTTCCTGTACGAGTTTGTTTCCTTGTGACTCTGTTGTTCGGTCTTGTCGTATTCCTTCTGTCCTACGTTGGTCGTGTCCGTCCTTTTCCGTTGTGTTGTTGTTCGCGGGCCTCTCCGCGGGTCCCGCCGCGTCTTCCGTTAGTGCTACTCCGCGACCCTCCTGGTCGCAGTTACAACACAAAATTATGTAAACTGTGTGAATAGGACATATAAAAATTTTGAAATAAATCGGTGAAATACTTTCCGAGAATTTTGCTAAAGCCTTTACCTTGAATGTTGTATAAATATATTTATACGTAGTACGCGTCTAAAAGATGTGCAGCCTGTATCCGTTCCAATCTTTACCAGAATATTCTGTAAAAATTTCATGTAAATCCGCCAAAAACTTTTCAAGAGTTTTGGTAACAACGATAAGTTACGACTTGTACAGGAGTATAGACTGCAACTCGTTGTCTAAACTTTTACCTTATATGATGCAATTTCGTTTCAGCCCATCTTTAGCATTTACTGTTTCTAATGTGTTCTAGTGTTTTTCAGTTCTTCAGTTTAAATGCTTCCAACCACGAAAACCATACGAAAAAATTATTTCTTCCCTACTGAATAACAAACACGGAAAACAAATGGTAGATTCGGCGTTTTCACTGTAAATGAGCCACTTTCGCTCTATATTCTCATTTGACAAGGTTGTCTGAAACCAATCAGCTGAAAAACTTGTGCCATCATCAGTCATTTAAAGTGTGACATTGCAGTCTTTTCCTTGCTCTCATCCACATTCAGTGAGACTACATCGAACCTTGTCATCTACCTGGAGCACTTTGGCTTATCAAAATCATCATCTTTCGAAAGTATAAAATCAAACATCACTACAACGCCCGAATAAAAAGCGATTGTAGAACTATGAATTTTGATTTGACACGATGGTATCAAATAATACTTTGGCCCGCCGTTGTTCTCAAGCTATTTATCTATTGTAAAATGCTTAAACTAATTCAAAAACCTCCAACGAAGTGCACACAGTAACGAACCAAAGTTTCATCGCATCAGATGACAGGACAATTCATTTTATATATTACATCAATAGTAATAGTTAGTGGCCCATTTATAATTGGATGATTAATTTTGTTTAAAAAGTGTATCACTGCTAATGCTCTGTGGCATAAATTTGATTGTTAGTTCCACAGTAGAGGAAAAAGGAGAAAATTCAAGTAATTTACCTGACATAACACAAAATCCAGTACCTCTAAATCAAAGCGTTCCATGATTTCCTTTTCGTCTGAAGCTGCTTCATTGTCAAACTCACTACTATTTATGTCTTCACGTCTGCCTTCTATAGAAGAAGCTGCGGTGTCAATTTGTAACTGCCATGTACTGGCTGCAATATTTTGTTTTGGATTCGGTGATATCCATCTACGTAATGTGTTGACCAACTTATTTTTTTTTTTTTTTAGCCCGCTTCTGATCTTCTGTAATTCGCTACCAGACAGTTATTTAGGTGATGGCATTGCAAATAAACAAAACCTAATAAATTATGTACCTCGACTAAATTGGAAATACTTAAGAAGAATGTTCACCTTACAAATAAATAAAACAATATAAGTAACAACTAAAATTATAACACAGTTTCAGCACACTACACTGACTAACACTACTTTTCTACTTATTGATGACTGTCATACATTTTACAATAAACTTTTCACTCGTAAGCTTTAGCTAAGGAATTTAAATGTGTCTACATATGACGCCTTACGAAAGGAAGCATTTCCCGCCCGTCAACTCACTCGGTCGCACATTGTTGCCATTTTAATGGCAGTTAATAACCACCAGCTGCGGATTTCAAATTTTAAGCGCAAAGAAAAGCTGTTAATCAATTTCCAAATATCGATGTTCAGTTACTCATTATGAAAAGTTATAATTTCAGACTTGTCCTTCTCAGGTATTCTATGTAACAAAGCACAAAATAGTCCGAATTCAGTATTTTTGCGCGTCGACCGCAGTCACAAATTTATTTACGAATGGCAAAATGCAAAACAAATCAGATGGAATGAACTGCGAGGATTCGACAGCCACACAATGTTTTGGTTACGCTTGCTGGTCGTTCTCACAGACTGTGGCCAGCCGACGCGGTATGTTTAGCGCCAGCACGCCGCGCTGCCGCTTTGGTTGGCGTGTGCCGGAGAGTGGAAAAACCGCCAATGTTAATGTACGATTATGAAAAAAAATTTGAAGTTTGTTTTATTAATCTTTTATTTTGGGTTTGATATACATTTTGTAGCAAAACGAGGATAATGGAATGTAGTCGAATTAAGTCGGGTGATGCTGAGGGAATTAGATTAGGAAATGAGACACTTAAAGTAGTAAAGGAGTTTTGCTATTTGGGGAGCAAAATAAGTGATGATGGTTGAAGTAGAGAGAATATAAAATGTAGACTAGCAATGGCAAGGAAAGCCTTTCTGAAGAAGACAAATTTGTTAACATCGAGTATAAATTTAAGAGTCAGGAAGTCGTTTCTGAAAGTATTTGTATGGACTGTAGCCATGTATGGAAGTGAAATGTGGACGATAAATAGTTTAGACAAGAAGGGAATAGAAGCTTTAGAAATGTGGTGCTACAGAATAATGCTGAAGATTAGATGGGTAGATTACATAACTGATGAGGAGGTATTGTATAGAATTGGGGAGAAGAGGAGCATGTGGCACAACTTGACTAGAAGAAGGTATCGGTTGGTAGGACATGTTCTGAGACATCGACGGATCTCCAATTAAGTATTGGAGGGCAGCGTGGAGGGTAAAAATCGTAGAGGGAGACCAAGAGATGAATACACTAAGCAGATTCAGAAGGATGGTGGCTGCAGTAGGTACTGGGAGATGAAGAAGCTTGCACAGGATAGAGTAGCATGGAGAGCTGCATCAAACCAGTCTCAGGACTGAAGACCACAACAACAACAACATACACTTTGTGTGTTTAGTTAGTGATGCCGTTCCTAATTAGAAGCGGCGCCTATCGTAGTGAAGTGCAACTTTCTTTCATGTGAGTCAGCATTATGTTTTAATTTTGTGTGTCCAGCGGCCAGCAGGCTGTAGGTCTGCGAAGTGCGACCTCCTGACAACGAGGGTTGCGTTGTTGGCGGGCGCGCCTATCCAGCCCGTAGTTACGGCGATACGAGGAGCTATCACCAGCCCAGTACTCTTCAAACTCTATTCTAACGAGCTTCAGAGAATTATTCGTCCCCCTGTAAAAATCCTCCATTATGCAGACGAATCAACAGTGTAGATGATGCAGTGTGTGAGTTGTCAAAGGCAATGGGCGTACTGGATAAAACATTACAAAGTTGTAGCTTATAGGTTTCTCCAGGTAAAGTGCTAATTTTTTCCTTTCAGGAAACGAACGATACCAGATTGTTTTACAGTTGTTAGACTCTCTGATCATAGAATACAAATACATTTCTTCGCTATACAGGGTGAGCACAAAGTCTTGCCCTGATTATAACAATTTATTACAGAATAACCGTTTGACATAATAATTTACATTTGATGCCGTTACATAGGTTCCTTTTCTAGATTATCGCACAGATGAAAATATGGTAGATATCGAAATAGACGACAGAGGGAGAGAGAAACAATTAAAATCGCTCAAAAGAGGAAAGGCCGCTGGACCTGGTGGGATACCAGTTCGATTTTACACAGAGTACGCGTAGGAACTTGCCCCCCTTCGTGCAGCGGTGTACCGTAGGTCTCTAGAAGACCGCAACGTTTCGAAGGATAGGAAAAGAGCACAGGTCATCCCCGTTTTCAAGATGGGACGTCGAACAGATGTGCAGAACTATAGACCTATGGCTCCAACGTCGATCAGTAGTAGTATTATGTTCGAGTATAGTGACTTTTCTGGAGACTAGAAATCTACTCCCAGCTCGCGCTATTCGTCCACGAGACTCAGAGGGCCATAGACACGGGTTCCCAGGTATATGCTGTGTTTCTTGACTTCCGCAAGGCGTTTGATACAGTTCCCCACAGTCGTTTAATGAACAAAGTAAGAGCATATGGACTATCAGACCAATTGTGTGATTGGATTGAAGAGCTCCTAGATAAAAGAACGCAGGATGTCATTCTCAATGGAGAGAAGTCGTCCGAAGTAAGAGTGATTTCAGGTGTGCCGCAGGGGAGTGTCATAGGACCGTTGCTATTCACAATATACATAAATGACCTTGTGGATGACATCGGAAGTTCACTGAGGCTTTTTGCAGATGATTTTGTAGTGTATCGAGAGGTTGTAACAACGGAAAATTGTACTGAAATGCAGGAGGATCTGCAGCGAATTGACGCATGGTGCAGGGAATGGCAATTGAATATCAATGTAGACAAGTGTAATGTGCTGCGAATACACAGAAAGATAGATCCCTTATCATTTAGCTACAAAATAGCAGGTCAGCAACTGGAACCAGTTAATTCCATAAATTATCTGGGAGTACGCATTAGGAGTGATTTAAAATGGAATGATCATATAAAGTTGATCGTCGTTTTAAGCAGATGCCAGACTGAGATTCACTGGAAGAGTCCTAAGGAAATGCAATCCGAAAACAAAGGAAGTAGGTTACAGTAGGCTTGTTCGCCCACTGCTTGAATACTGCTCAGCAGTGTGGGATCCGTACCAGATAGGGTTGATATAAGATATAGAGAAGATCCAACGGAGAGCAGCGCGCTTCGTTACAGGATCATTTAGTAATCGCGAAAGCGTTACGGAGCTGATAAATAAACTCCAGTGGAAGACTACAGGAGAGACGCTCAGTAAATCGGTACGGGCTTTTTGTTGAAGTTTCGAGAACATACCTTCACCGAAGAGTCAAGCAGTATATTGCTCCCTCCTACGTATACCTCGCGAAGAGACCATGAGGATAAAATCAGAGAGATTAGCGCCCACACAGAAGCATACCGACAATCCTTCTTTCCACGAACAATACGAGACTGGAATAGAAGGGAGAACCGATAGAGGTACTCAAGGTACCGTCCGCCACACACCGTCAGGTGGCTTTAGGAGTATGGATGTAGATGTAGATGTAGATAGGTTAGTGTTACTAGTCTTTTTTTTTTAAGACTACTTGCGTTAGTAAACCTCAACGTGTGATCCCTTGGGAGCTCGGAGATTGTCGAGGCGGTATTCTAGTTCTTGCCAGGTGTTTTGTAACATGTTTTCTGTCACAGTACCCACTGCTGCTTGTATCCTAGCCTTCAGTTCGTCGATTGCAGCAACTGGTGCGACGAAGACTCTGTCCTTCATATAGCCCCAGAAAAAAAAGTCAAGGGGCGTAATATCTGGAGAGCGGGGTGGACAGGCCGGCCGCGGTGGCCGTGCGGTTCTAGGCGCTCCAGTCCGGAGCCGCGCTGCTACTGCGGTCGCAGGTTCGAATCCTACCTCGGGCATGGTTGTGTGTGATGTCCTTAGGTTAGTTATGTTTAAGTATTTCTAAGTTCTAGGGGACTGATGACCTCGGATGTTAAGTCCGATAGTGCTCAGAGCCATTTGAACCATTTTTTGATTAGCACTTCGTAAACATGCAAATTAAGCCTTTCATTAGGAATCTTCAGCACCCTTGCTTGCGGTATCTGAAGTTCACTTGATGCTTGACTGGTTCATTTAGGCGGACTCCGTTGAAACGATTGCCGAACACGATCAACAGTTGCATCACTCACGCGAGGCCTGCCACTTCGAGGACGATCTTGAACGCTGCCTGTTTCGTTAAACTTTGCATACCATCGCTTTATTGATTTAACGTCAGGTGAGCTGCGTCCATAAGAAGCCCGAAATTTATGCTGAACGCAGATGGAGTATTTCGTTTCGTGAAACAAAAGCACACATAGCGCTTTCTCCTGCTTCGACGTCATTTCACCAGCAACTAACGTGACCTAACAGACCACGTCGGTGTTGTGGACCACTAGCGCCATCTAGTGGTCACAACGACTAGTAATACTAACCTATGTAACGGTAGCAAATGTAACTTATTATGTCAAACGGTTATTCTGTTACAAATATTTATAATCATCGCAAGATTTTGTGCTCACCCTGTATTTCTCGTCAGCGTTATAGAGTAATCAAAATAAATTTTGCATATTTCCTAGACTTTAATACTGAACATCGTTGTTGAACAATACGCTGTGATGTCAATTTATTGGCTTGTCTGTAATGTAATTCTAGCAGAAACAGTCCTTCTTTCTGTCTTGAGGGGGCAGTATGTGCAGCCTACAGCAGCCGTGTTATCTGTAAGCATTGTAGTACTTGTGCTGTGTGTCATTACGAATGTTGTGTTCCTTAGGACGGTTCGGAAAACAGTAATTTACGATCAGAGGCTCCGTGTAGTCACTCTAATGGAGCAGGGAATGAGACAAGTCGACGTCGCAGCGAGTGCACTCTGATTCAGTGTGACGTGTATAGAATCTGAAACGAGTTTCTAGCGACACGGTCAATTGAGGAAGAATAACAACATGTGAGGAGGACAGCTATCTGCGGGTAGCAACAACCTTCAGCGCATTGTATATGTGTATAGAGTGCGGGTGTCAATGAAAACGATACGAATCGGGCTCCAAGAGCAAGGGTTACGTGCCGGAAGACCTCTCAACATCCGTATCAGTGTCTATCCAATTAATACTGAGATTCGTGTGTGGAGGCAACGAGCACAGTATCCACACTCTAACTGAATCGTAGACCTCCACTCTTATGGAGGCGGTTCAGTCATGTTTTGGGCTGGAATGTTGTATGGACACAGGACACCGCTTGTACCAATATGTGGTGTGAAGTGTCGGGCTGACGTCATTGGGCGCACTGTGATCCCATTTGGTGAACATATTGGAGCAGGATTCACGCTGATGGTCGACAATGTACGCCCCCATCGTCACGATCTTGTGAACGCCTTCCTAGAATCAGTTGGATGGAATGGTCCCCATATTCCCAAGACCGCAAATGCATTGAGAATGCATGGGTCATGCTAAAACGAGCGGTTTGCAATAGTCCTTTCCCACCAAAGACTTTGCGAGACCGCTGTGTAGGGATGGAAGAATATCCTCCAGGATTATGTGGACAGTTTGGTTACGAGCATGCGTAACTGCGTTCAAAAGTATCTGAAATTATCAGGAAGCCAGATGGTTCATAATTAATGTTCTATGAAAGATGATAGTGAGTGAGTGGAAACTACTGTGGTGCAGTTAAATCTATCTGCAGTGAAATTTTTTGTAAGGTTTTCTTTCTATATTTCGTTTGTATTTATGAAGTGGAAATGTGTTCATCTGCTTTACTTTCGTTTTCTTATGACCGTACGTGACAAAACTCTATCAGTTTAGTTTCCTATTATGTTCAGTATTGGCAATAAAGCAATATGAAACATTTATTTTGCCCACTGCGTTTCATTCAAGAACGAGTTGGCGAACTTATATTCGAGCTGATGCGTCCCTTATAGATTAGGGATGTTTGGTCTGCCACAAAGCATTACAACATACCTAGCAGTGCTGCATAGATTACCGGTTAAAAGCCTGCGCATCTTCCTCGGAGCTACTCTTTCTTCCCCCACTAACTCTCTCTCCATGCAAGAAACAGAAATGACTGTACATATTTAGTGATTAATGCTGTGTGATCGTTGTGCTGGCGTGCGCCTTCGCCAGCGCACCAGTCGGCACAAGGAAACATTGTATAGCACGCGCTGAACTAAGCGCTCCTACGACAAGAGAAGGCCAAGACACGCGACCAGGCTACGCGCCGGTAACGCCCCATGGGCTGTGTGCATGTAGGTCTCTGCGACCGACCGAGCTGTCTCAGCTTCGCAAACTTAGAACCTCAGGACGTCGCATCGAGACTCAGCTCGCATTGTACCTCAGTACGTCGCACTGTGCTCTGGTCTTCCACAGTGATAGTCGTCACCTAGCACCTTAGCTAGCTATGAAGGAACTTTAGTCATTGCGTACAATTGTGGCATGGACAAGGGCAAGATTCAAGAATTAGGACTTGTAATTTGATTGCTGTTAACCACAGAACTCCAGACTGGACATCATCGAAGTTAAGTACTCAATTGGTTCCTGTAATAAAGTGTATTTTAACCACGTGTGCATGTTGCGTTGTAGTGAGAGGGAACCGGCCACCCACCTATCATACTACCCTCTCCTAATCCCGCCAGGAACGACGAAACATTACAAGAGGGCACAGCCATAACAATCGTTACGTTTTGTAACGAATGGCGGATACCAACCAGCCAGTGATAAGAGAACGTGAATGTCGGGAATTACAGAAATACGGGGAAAAGGCGACGTAGGAACTCCAGGAAGCGTCATCATTGTCACCTTCGTTTCTAGGATCGGGATATTCCCTGCACCGAATTCACAAAACGAAATCATTTCGATATTTTTTGGTGCTTTCCAATGCCTCTTTCCCCATTCGTCTTACAGTTCAGGACAGTTCGGCGAATTCTGTGACGTAGCTGCTCACAAGTTGTTCTCTCCAACGACAATTCAAGGAACTTTATTTTGCACTTATCAACTTCATGGGAACCCGTTATTCTACACGGGAAATGGGCGACACCACACTGAGCATCTCCTTTGGCAATGACTCACAAGCGCGGGTCGTATGTAACAGTAAGTAGATCACAGTAGCTCTGCTGTTTCGCAATAATGGAATAATGCGCTCTCATTTGTTTACTGCATTACGTAGATTTGCCCTAATAATAAAGAGCTTGCAATACAACAGCGAAAATGCAGAAGAGATCAAATCTCTTAACCGCGCGGTCTTGGGCTCCTTGAAACGGTGCGCGCGGCTCCCCCCCCCCCTCCCCACCTGCACCCCCCGTTCGAGTCCTCCTTCACGCATGGGTGTGTGTGGGGTCCTTAGCGTTAGCGTAAGTTAGGCTAAGCTAGGTTAAGTAGTGTGTAAGCTTAGTGACCGATGACCTCTGGTAGTTTGGTCCCATAAGGCTTTACCACAAATTACCAATTTCAAATCTCTCGATGTATGCATTTTAGAACCGTTGTTTACTGATATTTTTTTCATGTTTTGGTCCATAGTAACGCACATCAAATTATGGAATAATTTCACTTATACATCCTGTATAAGACAATTCAAATCTAACAGCAAATTTAAGAATGTGTGCTCTAAAAGGGGCGAAAATGGTGAAATGCTCCTTTGATATACTTGTAAATCCTTTCTTTTTGCGAAGGTTAAAAAGTATGTATGCTAGAATCCAAAATTAAATTAATGAACAAACTGTTGTGGTCTCCCTGTAGGTACTTTACTTTGGTACTACTTTATATTGCCCTGCTAACAAACTTGAGATATTTTTGACGTAAGATTTCGCTAACAGATGTGCTTACGTTCTACTCTGAATTGCGGTCGCTTTCCCCTTATGGTAGTCTAAATTTTATCAGTAAATTTGTCAGTTCAACGATTGATGTCCTAATACAAAAACGAATATCAGAATATCTTCTAGACGGTGTTTAAATTCTTCGCTACACATCATTGTTATTATTTCCATATGATGCGATTAACATGTAAGATGGATAAATCACTCTATCAGAGTATTCCATTCATTTTCAACGGAAAACCACATGGAGTGATTGACTGAACCCAACGGTATTTGAAGTTTGATGTGCAGAGTTTCAATAATGTGCCGTCGTTTGACCCAAAGATAATGAGTATCCCATACAAAATGATTATTATTTACCTTAAAGGTGCCAACGGCCTTGCCGCAGTGGTAACAGCGGTGCTACAAGTTGGGCTTGGGTAGTATTTGGATGGGTGACCGTTTGGGTCTGACGAATGCGGGATGCACTGCAGCATTTCTCAGGCCAATGGCCCTTCATATCAACATCCAATGATGCCTAACGGCTGAGGATGAACTCGGGATGACAGGACGGTCGGTCGATACAGTTGCAATAGGGAAGACGTAGATGATTCGGAATTAGAATTGAAAAGAGCTTTGGCAGTTGTGAGACCGAATAAGACAGAAGGGATAGGTAACATTCCACTGGAATTTCCAGAATTATGTCAACCAGACAACTACTCAAGTTGGTATGCATATTTTATGAGACTGGCGACGTATCATTCGATTTTCAGAGAAATAACATGCACACAACTCCGAAAATAGCTACGGCAGGTAAGTGCTAGAACTATCTCACAATCAGTTAAACATCTCATTCATCAAAGATGCTTACAGTTTAATGTACAGAAGAATAGAAAAGAAAACTGTTGAACTATTAGATGACGATCGGTTTGGAATCAGGATGTTGCACTTGATAATCGAAGCAAGACTAAAGAAAAATCGAGATATACTGATAGGATTTCTCAACCTAGAAAAAGCATTAGCCAGTGTAAAATTGTGTAAGATGTCTGACGTTAGGCAAGAATAGGAGTACTCTGAAAGGAAAATCGGATAGTAAACAATATGTACAAGAACCAAGAAGGATCAGTAAGTCTGGGAGACCAAGAACGAATTGCTCGGATTAAAAACTGTTATGAGACAGGGTGGCAACTTACGCCTCTACTTTTAAATCGACAGATCGAAGAAGCAATGACAGAAATAAAAAAGGATCAATAATGGGATTAAAATTCAGGGTGAAAAGATGTAAATGATACGTTTCGCTGATGACATTGTTATTCCCAGTGGAAGTGTAGAAGAAATACGGGATCTGTAGGATGGAATGAAGATTCTAAATGAGTACAGAATACGGATTGTTAGTAAACTGAAAAAAGGCAGAAGTAATGAGAAGTATCAGAAATGAGAGTAGTTTAACTGAACACCATACTGGTTATCGGGAAGTTAAGACATTCTGTTACATTGGAAGCAAAGTAACCAAGAAAGGACGAAGCAAGCAGAAAATGGCAGGCCACGGGCATTTCTGGTCAAGAGAAGTCTACTGGCATCAAACATAAGCCTTAATTTGAGGAAGAAATTTCTGAGAATGTACGTTTGGAGCACAGCATTATATCGTAGTGAAACATTGACTGTGGGAAAACCGGAAAAGAAGAGAATCGAAGCGTCTGAGACATGTTGCTACAGAAGTATGTCGAAAATCATGTGCACTGATAAGATAAGGAATAAGGAGGTTATCCGCAGAATCGGCGAAGGAAGGAACATATCGAAAACACTGACAACAAGAAGGGGCAGCATGCTAAAACGTGTGTTAAGACAGCAGTAAATAGCCTCCATGTTACGAGATGGACCGGTATAGGGTAAAAACTGTAGCGGGAAACAGAGACTGGAATATACGGAGCTTCTAAGTGATGGACAGGGTGCAAATGTTACTCCGACAGTGAGATTAAGTGTAACAGTCACAAGTATCTACGTCACTAAACGTCTAACGCCGTTCATAGAACTCGAGAGGTCGCTTATTCGCCGGCTTCCAAGAATAGCAAAAGTGTTGTGTTGTTGTGGTCTACCCATCTAATCTTCAGAATTCTTCTGTAGCACCACATTTCGAAAGCTTCTATTCTCTTCCTGTCCAAACTAGTTACCGTCCTTGTTTCACTTCCAGGCATGGCTACGCTCCATACTAATACTTTCAGAAACGACTTCCTGATTCTTAAATCTATACTCGATGTTAACAAATTTCTCTTCTTCAGGAGCGCTTTCCTTGCCATTACCAGTCTACATTTTATATCCTCTCTACTTCGACCATCATCAGTTATTTTGCTCCCCAAATAGCAAAACTCCTTTACTACTTTAAGTGTCTCATTTCCTAATCTCATTCCCTCAGCATCACCGGACTTAATTCGACTACATTCCATTATCCTTGTTTTCCTTTTGTTGATGTTCTTCATCTTATGCCCTCCTTTCAAGACACTATCCATTCCGTTCAACTGCTCTACCAAGACCTTTGCTGTCTCTGACAGAATTACAGTGTCATCGGCGAACCTCAAAGTTTTTATTTCTTCTCCATGGATTTTAATACCTACTCCAAATTTTTCTTTTGTTTCCTTTACTGCTTGCTCAATATACAGATTGAACAACGTCGGGGAGAGGCTACAACCCTGTCTCACTCCCTTCCCAACCACTGCTTCCCTTTGATGTCCCTAAACTCTTATAACTGCCATCTGGTTTCTGTACAAATTGTAAATAGCTTTTCGCTCCCTGTATTTTACCAATGCCACCTTCAGAATTTGAAAGAGAGTATTCCAGTCAACATTGTCAAAAGCTTTCCCTAAGTCTACAAATGCTAGAAACGTAGGTTTGCCTTTCCTTAATCTAGCTTCTAAGATAAGTCGTAGAGTCAGTATTACCTCACGTGTTCCAATATTTCTACGGAATCCAAACTGATCTTCCCCGAGGTCGGCTTCTACAAGTTTTTCCATTCGTCTGTAAAGAATTCGTGTTAGTATTTTGCAGACGTGACTTATTAAACTGACAGTTCGGTAATTTTCACATCTGTCAGCACCTGCTTTCTTTGGGATTGGAATTATAATATTCTTCTTGAAGTCTGAGGGTATTTCGCCTGTCTTATACATCTTGCTCACCAGATGGTAGAGTTTGGTCAGGACTGGCTCTCCCAAGGCCGTCAGTAGTTCTAATGGAATGTTGTCTACTCCCGGAGCTTTGTTGCGACCCAGGTCTTTCAGTGCTCTGTCAAACTCTTCACGCAGTATCATATCTCCCATTTCATCTTCATCTACATCCTCTTCCATTTCCATTATATTGTCCTCAAGAACATCGCCCTTGTATAGACCCTCTATATACTCCTTCCACCTTTCTGCTTTCCCTTCTTTGCTTAGAACTGGGTTTCCATCTTAGCTCTTGACATTCATACAAGTGGCTCTCTTTTCTCCAAAGGTCTCTTTAATTTTCCTGTAGGCAGTATCTATCTTACCCTTAGTGAGATAAGCCTCTACATCCTTACAGTTGTCCTCTAGCCATCCCTGCTTAGCCATTTTGCACTTCCTGTGGATCTCATTTTTGAGACGTTTGTATTCCTTTTTGCCTGCTTCATTTACTGCATTTTTATATTTTCTCCTTTCATCAATTAAATTCAATATTTCTTCTGTTACCCAAGGATTTCTACTAGCCCTCGTCTTTTTACCTACTTGATCCTCTGCTGCCTTTACCACTTCACCCCTCAAAGCTACCCATTCTTCTTCTACTGTGTTTCTTTCCCCCATTCTTGTCAATTGTTCCCTTATGCTCTCCCTAAAACTCTGTACAACGTCTGGTGTAGTCAGTTTATCCATGTCCCATCTCCTTAAATTCCCACCTTTTTGTCCGCAGCTCGCGGTCGTGCGGTAGCGTTCTCGCTTCCCGCGCCCGGGTCCCGGGTTCGATTCCCGGCGGGGTCAAGGGATTTTCTCTGCCTCTTGATGACTGGGTGTTGTGTGATGTCATTAGGTTAGTTAGGTTTAAGTAGTTCTAAGTTCTAGGGGACTGATGACCATATCTGTTAAGTCCCATAGTGCTCAGAGCCATTTTAACCATTTGAACCCACCTTTTGGCAGTTTCTTAAGTTTTACTCTACAGTTCATGACCAATAGATTGTGGTCAGAGTCCACATCTGCCTCTGGAAATGTCTTACAATTTAAAACCTGGCTCCTAAATCTCTGTCTCACCATTATATAATCTATCTGAAACCTGTCAGTATCTCCAGGCTTCTTCCATGTATACAATCTTCTTTAATGATTCTTGAACCAAGTGTTAGCTATGATTAGGTTGTGCTTTGTGCAAAATTCTACCAGGCGGCTTCCTCTTTCGTTTCTTAACCCCAATCCATATTCACCTACTACGTTTCCTTCTCTCCCTTTTCCTACTGACGATTTCCAGTCACCCATGACTATTAAATTTTCATCTCCCTTCGCTATCTGAATAATTTCTTTTATTTCATCATACATTTCTTCAATTTCTTCGTCAGCGGCAGAGCTAGTTGGTATATTAACTTGTACTACTCTGGTAGGCGTGGGCTTCGTATCTGTCTTGGCCACAATAATGCGTTCACTATGCTGTTTGTAGTAGCTTACCCGCATTCCTATTTTCCTATTCATTATTAAACCTACTCCTGCAATACCCCTATTTGATTTTGTGTTTATAACCCTGTAGTCACCTGACCAGAAGTCTTGTTCCTCCTGCCACCGAACTTCACTAATTCCCACTACACCTAACTTTAAACTATCCATTTCTCTTTTTAAATTTTCTAACCTACCTGCCCGATTAAGGGATCTGACATTCCACGCTCCGATCCGTAGAACGCCAGTTTTCTTTCTCCTGATAACGACATCCTCTCGAGTAGTCCCCGCCTGGAGATCCGAATGGGGGACTATTTTACCTCCGGAATGTTTTACTCAAGAGGACGCCATCATCATTTCACCATACAGTAAAGCTGCATGCCCTCGGGAAAAATTACGGCCGTAGTTTCCCCTTGCTTTCAGCCGTTCGCAGTACCAGCACAGCAAGATCGTTTTGGTTAGTGTTGCAAGGCCAGATCAGTCAATCAAAAATGGTTCAAATGGCTCTGAGCACTATGGGGCTCAACTGCTGTAGTCATAAGTCCCCAAGAACTTAGAACTATTTAAACCTAACTAACCTAAGGACATCACACACATCCATGCCCGAGGCAGGATTCGAACCTGCGACCGTAGCGGTCGTGCGGTTCCAGACTGTAGCGCCTTTAACCGCTCGGCCACTACGGCCGGTAGATCAATCATCCAGACTGTTGCCCCTGCAACTACTGAAAAGGCTGCTGCCTCTCTTCAGGAACCACACGTTTGTCTGGCCTCTCAACAGATACCCCTCCGTTGTGGTTGCACCTACGGTGCGGCTATCTGTATCACTGAGGCACGCAAGCCTCCCCACCAACGGCAAGGTCCGTGGTTCATGTGGGTGGTGCAAAAGTATGAAATTTAAACATTTAATATAATTACTGAACGAATTTAAAACTTTAAAATGTTGTCATACTTTAAGCGGTATAATCGTATCTTGAAGCCTTAACACAGTTAGGCAATTGTTATGTCTTGAGGCAGTGCGCCAAAACCCTTTATATTTTCATCCAGTATATAAGAGTATTTACTAGTAAAAAATTCTATTCGTAAATTGAAAAGTTTATCGCTTGCTACGTTTTTTGCTATTTGTGTAGCTGAACTTCAGCATCAGGAGTGATATTTAAATTTATTGCTTCTTTACTATTAACTCTACTCCCACCACAATTTGCAGGCACATTTTTCATGTATCACTAAATGCACTTTCAAAACTGTACCACCGTACTGGAGGTATGACATCATAAACATTGAGATGCGTTAAAAAGTAGATTTTGCTTGAGCCGGACATTTTCCAGACTAAATTCATCCAGTGCACAAGAGTCAGTGCACTTACCGACTTCCAACACATTTTAAACATATTTCAAACATTGCTAAGCTTTTTCTCGCTTACATGCTTAACGTCAAATATTTTATTCATTAACTCATTTTTAAAGCAATCAGACGTTTGAAACTGTTATTTTCGTCCTTAAAAATCGGCAATTTACTGCTAGGTACTATTTCAAGAAGGAATTGCTGGAATCGTATCCCTGACGCTCACGGTGACTGTTCCATCTAGCGGTATATCGGCAAACGAACCGAGCTCCTCGTTGTTCTGGAAAGTACTGGTAGGTGGCGGACGTGTAGCGTTACTGTTCTTTTCGCAGGAACGTTGAAAGTTTCAGGGCGGTAGAAAAGAGAATTAAGACACGATTCTGCTTTGAAATTTGACATAATACTTTATCTGTATTCTACGAAATGATGACTAATGTACATGACGGACAAAATAAATTTTAGAAATGCAAATTTCGTTAAGTGTTGACTTTTACCCACAACATATCTATATCTACATCTACATGGCTACACTGAAAATCACATTTAAGTGCCCGGTAGCGGGTTCATAGGACCACCTTCACAATTTTCTATTATTTCAATCTCGTATAGCGCGCCGAAAGAACGAACACCTATATCTTTGCGTACGACCTTTGATTTCCCTTATTTTATCATGGTGATCGTTCCTCCCTATGTGGGTTGGTGTCAACAAAATATTTTCGCATACGGAGGTGAAAGTTGGGGATTGGAATTTCGCGAGAAGATTCCGCCTCAACGAAAAACGCCTTTGTTTTAATGATTTCCACCCCGAATCCTGTATCATTTCAGTTACACTATCTCCCCTATTTCGCGATAATACAAAAAGTGCTTCCTTTTTTCAGGCGATTTCGATGTGTAAGTAAGATCTTGAACCTGAAAATGTTGTATATGACATTCATCGTGGAAAGTGAGATCTGCTACTAAGGCGTTTTGGGTAAAGTTTACGTGAAAAATTAAAAATATTTATGGTATCTGGTGGAATTCATCATAAACAATGAGTAATTTTTCAAAATTTTTAAATGTAAAGTAACTTACTAGATTAAAAGATTTTCAGAAGGTGGTTGTAAAGCGGCCCAGCCCCTCTCCTATAGCGCCCCTCGTTGCGTAGTTGGAACAGTTATATACTGCATTGAGTGTTTAAAGTAAAGGAAAACATCTTGCGCTGCTTTGAAGTTCTAGTGGAGCTGATGAACAAGAATTCTACCATTTTCTGAGGCATAATAAGTCGCCAATTAAGACAAGCAGTGTTGCAGAAGTAGTATAATATGTGTTAATCAATAATATAGTTTTGACTGTTAGACAGATCGCTGTGCCTTTATATGCCTAATATTCTGCCTAAAATTTGGTGGCCGTTATTGATATTCCAAGAGACAATATGATTTGCCAGATTTGCGGTTGGGTTCCCAGTTTCTTGTACGTTAACCCTTCATTCCACACTTTTTTTTAGAAGTTAATTTTTTTTTTTTTTTTGTATTTCAAATTGTTGAAGGATGTTTGGAAAAATGTTGAAAAAAATAGATGTATTATTACGTGCTACTGCACATATGCAAACGAAATTGATTTGTATACTACTCACATATTTATTAGCAGAAATACAAGATGAACGGAACAGAATACTCTCCAAAGGTTGTAGAAGCACTATAAATTTTTTGCATTCACGTGTTCTTCCATTCAACTGCTAACAATCGCCGCCGAAAGAGAGCAATATCAGCCTGACTTACAATGCTACTCACAGCAACACACATTGTCGCGTCATACACTCAGTAGAGCATTCTAGTGGCAGAATCTTATCAGTTACCGTCATAATACAACATAGCACATCAGCAAAGCAGTTTCAAGCGTTAAACCTCAAGAACAACGGCGAAAAGAGAGTAGAAACTTTGCTTTGCACATCTGCAAAGCAACGCAGTGAAGGGTTAAATTCAAAGCCTTCGCTAATGTCTATTGACACTGTTTGTGTGGACGAAAGAACGAAAGTCACTCTCACTTCCCTCAAGTGGAACAGTTCATTCTTGTGCTTAATGATACGTTGATTTATAATTTTAGTCTGTTGTAGTTCAGTCCATCCGTGGGCGGCTCGGTTTTGCTCCCCAAAACCCATGTTTCTTGGGTTTTCTCAGGACTCGCCCATGAACTAAATGGTGCCTCCTTAAGCCCTTAAGACGCACTTTAATCCACACTGATTGAAAATGTACCAACCCATCTGCCCCATTTGCCTAAGCCGGAGAAATTGTATAACATTAATTTTTACCCTGTATCGTACGACACCTACAGTGAGACGCTCCTTCTGTTGGGTGTACAAATGACACTAACGACAGGGCTATTCAAAACACTCGACCAATTTCTCTGTCACCAACAGAACGAATGTTATGAGACCTAGAAAAATCATGTTTTTACGGGAAGCGTTTTGGAACACACTGGGCAGCACATTCCACAGCATGTATACCGATTATATCGAGTAACCCATCGATAAATCCGAATATATTGTAAGTTCCTTTCCCCCTCCCCCTGGCCACCCTTTGAACTGTATATTAGTACGAGTCACCCTCAGCGCTGCCTCCTGAATAGGTTGGTATGCACTTCGGATGCTGCTGCTGAATGACGCGCTGCTACTAGGTCCAGTGCCAGAGAGGCAAGTGGTGACAGCGGTTCAGACTTACGGCTTGCTGCTAGTTCTGGGAAAGGCTGAGGGTCTCAACATCAGACACAGCACACTCTAAGAAAAAAATATGCCACTAAGTAATTATCCTAATGGGACGGAAATGAGTAGGTGTGATGCACATAGACAAACAAATGATCACAATTTCAGAAAAACGACGATTTAAAAACATAAAGAAATTCACAACTGAGCAAGTCAATAACGTGTTGGTCCTCATATGACCCCTATGCAAACAATTATTCTGCTTGACAGCTAATGACAGCGTTGGTGGATGTCCTCTTGTGTTTAATTCTGTGCAATTAACGCTTTAGATCATCAGAATCTCGAGATGGTTGGAGGACCCTATCCATAATGCTCAAAACGATCCCAACTGGGAAGAGATCTGACGACCTTGCTGGCTAAAGTAGACTGACAAGCACAAAGACATGCAGAAGAAACGCTCGCCAAGCGTGAGTGGTTATCATTGCGGTGAAAGGTAAGACCAGGATTGCTTGCCATGTATTTAGTGCAGCAAACATGACGTAGAATATCGTCGACATACAGCTATGCCGTAAGGGTGCAAGAATATCGTTGAGAACCACTGCGCTGTAAGGGTGCCATGAATGGCAACCCAAAGGGATCCTACTGTGAAAACGAATGACACCCACATCACTTTTGGATGTCGGGCTGTAGGGTGGATAACAGTTTAGTATTCCAGCGCTGTACAGAGCATTTCCACATATGTCTTCCCTGGTCTTAATTGAAAGTGGGGCTCATCAGTGAAGACGATTCCACTCCATTCAATGAGATTCTAGGTCAATGATATGTCTGGACACGCCCAAGACGGAGACAGGATCTCAACCTGACTGTCGCTCGCCATATGACCCAACAACCAGGAATGATGGTCGGGGTGCAATTGTACATCGATGCCTCAAACCATCAATGTCCTGACATTCAACCATCTACATCTATGACATGTTCACGTTCACATCGTGAAATAAGACAGGCATAGCTTAAAGATATTGTATGGAACTTACTCGGTTTTAGGCTTCAAGGTTGGAATCTGTTAGATAAAGCCGGCCGGTGTGGCCGTGCGGTTCTAGGTGCTTCAGCCTGGAACCGCGTGACCGCTACGGTCGCAGGTTCGAATCCTGCCTCGGGCATGGATGTGTGTGATGTCGTTAGGTTAATTAGGTTTAAGTCGTTCTAAGTTCTAGGGGGCTGATGAAATGGGTTCAAATGGCTCTGAGCACTACGGGTTGGCTCAAATGGCGCTGAGCACTATGGGACTTAACATCTGTGATCATCAGTCCCCTAGAACTTAGAACTACTTAAACCTAACTAACCTAAGGACATCACACACATCCATGCCCGAGGCAGGATTCGAACCTGCGACCGTAGCGGTCGCGCGGTTCCAGACTGTAGCGCCTAGAACCGATCGGCCACACCGGCCGGCGGGACTGATGACCACAGATGTTAAGTCCCATAGATGTTAAGTCCCACAGATGTTAAGTCCTATTTGAACCATATGGCCTGACGAGGGTCCTACACAAGATGGCTGGAGAGATGGGATAACCAACAGCGGTACTGGATCTGTCAGCTTCTGTGTGAGCTAATATTGGTGCTCGAGCTGCCGTTCTGAGAGACTGAGAAATTGCTCGTTCGTTGTGGTGAAAAACCCAGCAAAACGGCCTGACAAGTCCCATTCCGGCGCCTGATCGGCTGAAGTACAAAAAATTTCTCGTCGCCATGGTTTAAAGTTTGCTTCTTTAACAACACAGATTTTATTAAGCACAACTATCTGCAACGAAATCACAGACCGCACTACTTTCTGACTGTTTGTTAAATAACTCACGCTTAAGTACTGCAGAACACTTCAAGTTTAACTAGGAAAGGCTCGGATACGAACCGCGCTCTTGGCGCTCCCATATATCGTCAGTTCATTCGCTGTAATGAAATCTTGTGATGTTATTGGCTGGGAGATCTTGTCTTGGTTGTTCGGCCTCTTTGCGCAAGCCCTATTTGATGTCACCTCGTCGACTTACGTGTCTTTGTGAAGAAGGTGAGATGAAACGGTCAGTACAACACAAAAACCCACACTCCGACCGAAAATCCCCAAAGCAGGCAGGAATCACAAACAGGTCCCCACCATCTATAGGCACCGTCACTAACCACTGGAGCTTGAACTGTGGATAAGTTCGTTTACTGAAAACACAATGGTCAGGTGAACAGTGAGCGAAGGCAGTCCTGCATTGGGCTTATAGGCAAAACCATGTGCTACCCTGCCGTCGTCGGTAACAACGAAGTCCAAATCACAGTCCAGGAGAAAACCATAGCGTCGTAATCAAAAGGTGCACCGGAGAGCTTGCTGTAAATATCGGCTAGTTGACAGGGTTTCCGGAACACGGCCTTGATTTCCCGCCAGGCCAACTGGAGTGCTGCTAGTTTCTCAGTAACTCCTCATCTCGTTTTCTTCTTGAGAGACCTAAAGTCTTCGATATTTGGATCTGTTTTGTAGTAAACGGAAGCTGATTACGTCGCAGTAAGTTCATAACTACGACCTCTTGGATGTTTTGCACTCTTTGAACTGCACTATAAATATGTTGCACGTTATCCTTGAATTTTGCTCGCAGCTCCGTTATGTGTGGGGGAAATGACTGCATATGAGTCCGCAGCTCGTGGTCGTGCGGTAGCGTTCTCGCTTCCCGCGCCCGGGTTCGATTCCCGGCAGGGTCAGAGATTTTCTCTGCCTCGTGATGACTGGGTGTTTTGTGATGTCCTTAGGTTAGTTAGGTTTAAGTAGTTCTAAGTTCTAGGGGACTGATGACCATAGCTGTTAAGTCCCATAGTGCTCAGAGCCATTTGAACCAGTTGAACTGCATATGATTTATTTTCTTTATGACAGTTTCGTCGCATGGTGTTCTACAGACTCACGTATATTTCTTACTGCTCACGAATTCGTGTGTGAACTTCTCGACTTAACTTCACTGTAAGTACCGGTATACTGATCGTATTCTAATATTCAAAACAGTCGTAGGTAGCATAATGTTTCGTATTAACCCAAGAAAGATACGTTTCGCTCGGATCGGGCATAGTCTGGTTATCTCATGAGTGGTGATGGTAAGAGTCATGCAGCCTAAGACTGTTTTTATTTTTAACCACAATGCGGTTGCTATAGCACCACACCACAATGGAATGCAATAATTTCTACGCTCGTATTCTATTTCATCTTTGTTTGCATCTATTTTTCATTTTTCTAGCGTTTAATAGAGAACTCCATATTAAAAGTTTTTGACAGAACTGGTATTCTACTTTATTACATCTCGTTGCAGAATAAGTATGTAATATTGCTCTGAACGGTACTGCTTCTTGCTACTGAGTATGCACTGTAGTTTTAGTGCCTAGAACATAATTCTTCGCAACTGCTAAAAATGGAACAGCAGCTACAAAAATATTTTTACACGTTACTAGGAGATACTGCAAACAACATACACTGAAAAGACAAAGGAACTGGTACATCTGCATAATATCATGTAGGGGCCCGCGAGCACGCACAAGTGCCGCACTACGACGTGACATAGACTCGACCAATGTCTGAAGTAGTGCTGGAGGAAAATCCTGCAGGGCAGTCCACAAATCCGTAAGAGTATGAGGGATGGAGATCTCTTCTGAACAGCACCTTACAAGGCATCCTAGATGTGCTCAATAAAGTTCATGTCTGGGGAGTTTGGTGGCCAGCGGAATTGTTTAAACTCAGTAGAGTTTTCTTTGGAGCCACTCTGTAGCAATTCTGGACGTCTAGGGTGTTGCATTGTCCTACTGGAGTGCCCCAAGTCCGTCGGAGTGCACAATGGACATGAATGCATGCAGGTGATCAGACAGGATGCTTACGTACGTGTCACCTGTCAGAGTCGTATCTAGGCGTATCAGGGGTCTCACATCACACCAACTGCACACTGGAACTGGTGCTGTGTCGAATTACTTCCTGACTAACGTTCTTTGATGCGATTGCTGTGCTAGTTTTCGAAACGTCACTCAACAATAACATCAGTCTCTCGTATTATTGCCTACGTATCTGTTTACGGCTCCACATCAATTTCCGTGATTTTAAAACGGTTTAAAGCGGTTCAGTGCAACACTTTCTCCGATGTGCTTGTAACGAATATGCGATCGGTTACGCCACGATAATATCTACCCGTGTCTCTCGTTAATATTCACTTTGCAGTTTTTCACATGAATTTCCGTACTTGTACTTCACGACACAATTTATTAACACTGCCCCTGTCGTCCGATATGGCCAATTACTTCTAATTATGAGGTGTTATTACGTTCAGTTATGCTGCAATTTTGCAATTACGTCATAATACACTGTCCGATGTTTCTTACACAGATTTCCACAATGAAAACTATTATAAAGTACAGTTAATCGAAGTTAGTTATTCACGCAATTCTTCAAGTGTTCATGCATACGCAACCTAATGTGAAGCTGTCATTACCATTTGAACTTTTGCTAATTGTCTTAACACTGCCAATGTTCTTTCACGATAAGCACGAAAATTGCACAATGTCCGTTCACGGAACGCCACCATGAAACGCTCCCTTATTAACCCACCGTCATTAACTAGTGGATTATAGCCTACCAGTTTAGAATAGCGTGTCCGTGTGCAACTGATAAAGGTTTGTAGGTTAATATTTACACGGAAGTTGTTTCGTATCAAATCCAGCAAAGCTAATTAGGATGTCAGGTAGCAATAATCGGTACAGATTTTGTTGTTAAGGTTCTAAATACATTGTGTAAACAGCACGAATGACGTCTGACAAAATTATAACGGTTAACGCATTACAGGTTGCCTATAAATACCGTCACACGCCAAATTTTTAATGTAGCACGAATGCACAATTCTCACTGCAATCCAAATCGTTGGTGCCCGGCGCGGTTGTCGCGTAATCACGGTGCACAAATGAACACTTAAAACACATCAACAAATCACTCAATTAATGCCATTTACGTATTATCTGGAGGTCAGGCCCACGACGTTGAATGACGCACACTGCCGTTAAACACTTGTTAATAGGGTCGGTCGTCCTGCCGAAATCCGCCCTGCTCGCTTAGCAGCCAACAACTTACCTATATGGTGTGTGTTCTTTCAGACACTACGAATGTAGTGTGTGGACATACAAGGTGAGAATGTGGGTCTCGCGGGAGGCGTGCGCGAGATAGTCCCTGCAGTCGCACTTGGTGTGCCCTCGGTGGCTCAGATGGATAGAGAGTCTGCCATGTAAGCAGGAGATCCCGGGTTCGAGTTCCCGTCGGACCAAAGACTTTCACCTGTCCCCGTTGATATTTATCAACGCCCATTATCAGCTGAAGGTATTAATATAATTCTAATTTCGTAAAAACTTACTTGTCTCTAGTTTCAACACTATTTGGTGCCACCGGCACTCGACTATCGATAGTACCTACTGCGATCTGCGTAAGGCAAAGATATGTTGTTCTCAATACGTAAAGGGCGGTTGACCTCGTACACAGTTCATTTCAATGATAGCGATATACGCAAGAAGTCCTGAGCAGAAACACAATGCGGTGAAACCAGCATCTGTGTCATGTCATGTCAGAAGACTTTTAGGTTTTGACTTATGAGAAGTGGAATTATTTCCGCTTAATAATGGTCACAGCGTCGCCACTGCAATAGTCGGTTTTACAATTAAATAATTTTAGAGTCGAAAGGCGACAAAGATGTCATTTACAGGTTATTACACGACTGTGAACCCCAGCTGTGCCAAGATAATCATAGATTTTGATCCAGAGTTCTCTCTCAGCTTACTTTGTGAGATCGCAAAAACGTTTCCAGGCACGCTATTTACTACTGGACTACGACGCCCACCCATGAAGTGTAATGAAAATAATCATCATCCAACACTCACATTTCTCAAAACAAGAACACTGATTTTCGTGCTATATTTGCCGCCTTCGAAGGAACACTACTGTTGTTCCCCGCTTCCAAACATATGCACTGTACTCGTTATAGTCCGAAGTGGCAAAAGTCAAGGAATACCTCCTAATATCGTATCGCACCTCCTTTTACCCAGCGCAGTGCTGAAATCAACGTGGCATGTGCTCACCAAGTCCTTGGAAGTCCCATGTGGAAATATTAGAAATATTGAGTCATTCTGCCTCCATATAGGACTGTACTTGCTGAAGTGTTACTGATGCAGGATTTCGTGCACGAACTGAGCCCTCGATTATGTTCCCTAATTGTTCCAAGGGGTTCACGTTGGGAAATGTGGATGATCAGATCATTCACTCGAGTGGGAATGTTCTTCACACCAGTCGCGGACAACTGTGGCCCGGCGACATGGCGCATTATCATCTGTAACAATTCCATCGTTGTTTGGGATCACCAAGTACATGAAAGGCTGCAAACGGTCTCAAAGTAGCTGACCGTCCAGAGGACGGCCTACACCATTATGGAGCCTCAACCCGCTTGCACAGTACCTTGTTAACAACTTGGGTCCACGGCTTCGGGGAGTCTGCACACACTCAGACCCTGCCTTCAGTTCTTACCAACTGAAATCGGGACTCATCTGATCAAGCCACAGTTTTCCAGTTGTCTAGGATCCAACAGATATGGTCACGAGTACAGTTGAGGCGCTACAGGCGATGTCGTGCTTTTAGCAAAGACATTCGTATCGGTCGTCTTCTGCCATAGCCCATTAACGCCCAATTTCGCCGCACTGTCCTAACCTGCTTTCGTTCGTCGCACGTCCCTCATCGAGTTTTGCGGTTATTTCACGCCGTTCGGTTGTCTTTCAGCTCTGACAACGCTACGCAGACGCTTCTGCTTTTGGCTGTTGAATGACGGCCTCTGGCCCCTGCATTCTCCTTCGTGGGAGGTAATGTCTATGCTTTGGTATTCTCGGCACACTCGTGACACTGTGGATCTCGAAATATTTTATTCCGATTTCCGAAATGGAATGTCCCTTGGATATAGCTCCAACTACAATTCCGCGTTCAACGTCCGTAATCACGTCGGAAACCTTTCTACATGAATCAGCTGAGTACAAATGACGAAGTCATAAAAAATTTCCGACGCAACTACAAATCTGGTAAATGCCAATCTATATATTATATTCCTGAAAGAAAAACAACTGACTACACTATATTTTCTTCCCTTCCGTGAAGGAGGGGGGGGGGGGGGGGCAATCTCCCTGCTATGGGCGCCCTTGCTAACAATTATGTACTTTGTTTGTTATACTATCATTTTATATGTTCATTAATTAAAAGAATGGAATTGGGTCTCTGTGAGATTTCCGTGAAACTCTTGTATTGGGGAAAAAACACGTGTTCTCTCATCGCCTGCCCTCCAGATTCGTTCGTGGCACCGCGCTTTGTTGTGTTGTGTCAGGGAGCATGATCTCGCAGGGAGAGGCGGGCAGTACACTTTGCAGAGCGCTTCTGTCCTCTGTCGGTGGCAATGCGTACTACGCAGGGCGACTGTTCGCCATTGCCGGCAACTGCTTCTCTCTAACGTCATTCTCCTGTACTACGTGGGGCCGACGAAGTATAGAAACACCTCTACAACTCTTCTGTGAACCTACCGTACATACTCGAATAATCCGGGCACCCTGATTTTTGCTTTAATTTGTTTCATTCACAAACCAATTGTTCTAACGTAATGCTGCGTTCAAAATTACATATAATATCAAATGGTTTGAAGAAACGCGCCATAATCTTCACATACTGCTGTACAGGTTGATAATTCGTTAAAACCAGAACGATTCAGGGGCGTGCAGCTGGCCTATTAGCCGCGCGGCCAGCCGGGAAACATCAAACATCATACCGGCCCAGGGGGAGGGGAGGGGAGGGGGGGGGAGAGGAATGCGAATTACCATGTTTAAGAATTTAATGTTAGTATGTGCAATAAAATATTTTAGTCAATACGTATGCTCCCTTACCTCTCTATTCATCATCACTTTCATCATCATCACTAACGGGAGAGTAATTGTCGTCGTCGCCATCTTCCCATAGAGCGTCGTCCGCTGTTATATCCATTGAATTTGTGATACCTCATTTTTTGAAGGATTTTTCCACCTGTGGTTGCCGAATGGAGTTCCATGCACTTTTCACCCACTCACAAATCTGGGACAAATCCGGCCGATTCATTTTTCCACTCAGTGTCAACTTGTGGTTTTCACCAGCCATTCATTGCGTATATCACTGTTTAAGTGCATCTTTGAATGGACGTTTTATACACACATGTAGTAAGTATTTGGTTGGTTGGTTGTTTGGGGGAAGAGACCAAACTGCGAGGTCATCGGTCTCATCGGATTAGGGAAGGAAGTCGTCCGTGCCCTTTCAAAGGAACCAACCCGGTATTTGCCTGGAGCGATTTAGGGAAAGCACGGTAAACCTAAATTAGGGTGGCCAGACGCGGGATTGAACCGTCGTCCTCCCGAATGCGAGTCCAGTGTGCTAACCACTGCACCACCTCGCTTGGTATGTAGTAGTAGGATGGATGTTAAGCTCCAGGGATAATGAACAAACCAGTATTCCCTATTTGTAATTTGTATAGCACTTCCTTAGTTGTATGTCCGCAGAATCTGTCCAGGACCAACAAGTTACGTAAATTGAGTAACGCACCAGCACGACGTTGAGAAACATGCGTCACCCAGTCAATCACAACATCAGTGTCCATCCACCCATTCAGATTCGCTCTCACTAATATGCCTTTCACTGATATTTTCGGCATTTTTTTCCCTTTTAAATATCTCGTAAGCTGGTAGCTTCATCCATTGCCAGTTACATACATTTGCTTCCTCACTGCCGGCAGTTTGTATCGTGATGCTGGATTCTCCTTTCTGGTTCACGGTGTTGTCGAGCGGTATCTGAAAATAGGCTATCGTTTGATTCACGTTACCAATTTGCGATAATATATTGGATTGTTCGCTTCGCAGATTTATCACGTAACGATGAAAATGCAATATTTTTTCTTCGTTATCACCTGGAAGTCGTTGAGCGATGGTAGTTTTCCTCCGGAATCCTAATCCATTTCTGTTGAAAAATCTTGATAGCCAGCCCCGCCTAGCTTTGAAACGGGTAAAGCCTAGTTCTTGGGCTAAATCCAGTGGTTTAACTTCGCGGATTTCACTCGTCACCGAGCATCTATATTGTCACTTCTCAGTCTTTTTTCGAGGTCCGGATGCTTCACTTTTCGACCGCGAAATTCCCTGCGCTTACTGTTAGTTTCTTGTAGCTGTGATTTGTTTCTTCGCCAGTCACGAATACAACTCTTGCCCACGTCGTACTTTCTTCCCGTTGCAGTTCTCGGCTTCTTCAATAGTTTTCAGTTTTTCGTTAGCAGTGTACGAGGAATAACGAGTATTGTGGCCATAATTCACCAGTTTGAAGACATTCTGACATGCTTCTGACGCGTCACTGACTTAGGCGACAACAATGCAACAGTAAAATGAGATCCGTTGTTGGAGTCGGAGCAGTGCCAATCTTGTTTCGAATAATCGTTGTCCCCCAGTTTTTCGTCCTTAAATTCGGGAAAAAAGATGCACAGATGATTCCAGTATGTACGGTACTTACTCCACAGCTGAATGCGACTGACCCCACAAGCAAATATTGTTTTTCTCTCTCTGTCTTTTTAATCATCATTTCAGTACCGGAGCGTGGAAGACTGACCCCGAACCAGCTGGAACGAAAAAGAAATTCACGACATTCAACTAATCCTTAACATCATAAGCCGTTCATTGGGTTATAACAGCGATTTTCGTTTGGTGATACGAAACACGTGAAATAATTTTACGTGAAGCAGCTCCCTTTGTTTGACGATATTCTGCTGTTTCCATCTAGAGCACAAAAATCCTGGACAACTCAGGTAAGCACCTAAGATAGTAATTTTGGAAGTATACTTGAAATTCAGTAAGAAGAAGACTAAAATAACGTAGAAGCAAAAAACTGACAAAAACATGCAAGCTGAGGATGAGTTTTATATTTATTGTGGTTGACGATGATGATAAGATGCGCATGGAAGCAATGAAACCGGATAGTAAAAATGTTCTGGGCTACTTTACTGTAAACTCAATACAGCTTCCATAACTAAGCTACCGATTTGTCCAGAAGGGGAAGTTTAGAAACAATTTTGACTGAAGACGCGAAAAATACTCAAAAGCTGAGACTTGATCTGAAAGCGACGTGGAGACACTTGTTGGGAATTACTGTTGATGACAGGAGATTACAAAAGTGAATCAAGAAGCCGACTTGAGTGGTAGATGTGTAAGGTGGGTGTAATAGAAATGAATTGGAGGTGGGCAATAACGTAACCAGTTGTACCAATGATGAATCGACAGAGGCAGTTCTTGCCAGCATCTGAAGTGGTAAGAAAATATGGTAATAAATGCATACACGCTCATAGTGGTTAATGGACTTTCAATTGCCCTTATCAGTTCCACACTCCTTACATTCGGATGATTCGAGTCTTCCAAAAATAGCCCTTGATGTCTTATACAGCTCAGTACCAGGTTACCATGTATATAGACCACACTGGTATGAAGTAGCCTGGTTACAGTTAGTTAAGATACACAAACGCCTACAGCAATTTTATGAACAATCTAGAAATACAGGGCTATTACAAATGATTGAAGCGATTTCATAAATTCACTGTAGCTCCATTCATTGACATATGGTCACGACACACTACAGATACGTAGAAAAACACATAAAGTTTTGTTCGGCTGAAGACGCACTTCAGATTTCTGCCGCCAGAGCGCTCGAGAGCGCAGTAAGACAAAATGGCGACAGGAGCCGAGAAAGCGTATGTCGTTCTTGAAATGCACTCACATCAATCAGTCATAACAGTGCAGCGACACTTCAGGACGAAGTTCAACAAAGATCCACCAACTGCTAACTCCATTCGGCGATGGTATGCGCAGTTTAAAGCTTCTGGATTAGAGATGGGCAAAACTGTTCTTTTCAGAGATTGGATCAGAACTGTTCACTCCCTGAAATGAATTAGCTCTTTTTCATGACTCACCACTCATTTACAATAGAAAATAAATGGAAGGCACATTGCCCTTTAAACTTGGTTTATTCCAGTACTATACCTGTATTTTGATCTTATTTGATCCTATTTTGAAGTAACACAGATAATGAGTAAGAATTTTGTATTGTTAATTGAAATTTCCACGATATGACAAAGTTTTTGATTATTGATTTATTTTGCACTATCGTGCTTTTTTGGGTGATCGGAAAGTGTTGTAACTTGAGATTTACATTAACAATATATTTGACTATAATGTATTAAAATTTCATTAACCTCATACAAATACATCGCAAGCCATATATTTTTAAAGTGAACGTTTCCTTCCGAAGACGCCTCAAATCGCAAAATCCGTACCAGAATAAGAAAAAAAATATAAATTTGACTGTAAAACGAAAGTGCTGCACATAGCCTTACGCAGAATAAAACAAGGAAAATATTGGTGTATCACATTTTGCGATACGTTTATTGGTTCGCTCGTAATTAAAGCACAAATTCGAGTGTCCATAATAAAAATCCTATAGTAAGAGGAGTCATCAGGAACCTAATCTAATCAGTTTAAACAAATAAAAATAAAATAAAAACAATTTATGTATACATAACATAATAATGTAATATACATAGCGGTATTACTACGAAGAACAATATCCAGTAGGGATGAACTCCGATGCAGAGGCGCTGAGCCGAGCAGGTCGAGCCGCGAGCTGTATTACTGCGTGAGCTGAGACCGCAGAGACCAGAGTGACACCTGAGTCGCTTTGCTCAACGCTCTGGCTAGAGTCGAGACGGTGGGGTGAGCGTTGAGCGGGCGAGTTCCGAGGGTGGGGGGAGCGGTGAACTCACCCGCTCCGAGACAAATCGTCCGTTCCCTTGCGAGCAGGTTGTTGCCAGTAGTTCCTATGTTATCCGCTAGGTGGCTCTCTGTCCTGTTGCTCGCATCAACTGCCCAGAGGGCAGGACGTGCGACTGAAACGATCGCCGACAGAGTGCGATGCGAAGTTAAGCGGCAGACGACGCACAGAGACGGCACGGCATATGTGAAACACAAAATCCAATGGGGCACTGCACAATGCAGGCAGCCAAGGTAGAAGCAGGGCAGAGGCCGGCGCTGGCTGTGTTGTGTGGCGCGCACTGTGCTCTGACCAGCAGAGGTGCTGCTGATATGCTCCGTCTCTCTCTCTCTCTCTCTCTCTCTCTCTCTCTCTCTCTCTCTCTGCCGTGGGAAACGTTTGGAGCTACCGTTCTTTTTTTCTGAATCACTGATTGTTCACTCCTTTGAAAGATTCAACTCTATGAATTAGTTCAAGAGCGGATCCCCCATCTCTATTCTGGATGCCTCTGTGAGGGGAAATCAACGGGTCGGCCTGCAGTGAGCGAAGAAATGGTTGAACACGTGCAGGTAACTTTCACTCGTAGCCCGTGGAAGTCGACGAATAAAGCAAGCAGGAAGCTAAACGTACTACAGCCGGCGGTTTGGAAAATCTTACGGAAAATGCTAAAGCAGAAGCCTTACCGTTTACAATTGTTACAAGCCCTGACACCCGATGACAAAGTCAAACGCTTTGAATTTTCGGCGCGGTTGCAACAGCTCATGGGAGAGGATGCGTTCAGTGCGAAACTTGTTTTCAGTGATGAAGCAACATTTTTTCTTAATGGTGAAGTGAACAGACACAATGTGCGAATCTGGGGGGTAGAGAATCCTCACGCATTCGTGCAGCAAATTCGCAATTCACCAAAAGTTAACGTGTTTTGTGCAATCTCATGGTTTAAAGTTTACGGCCCCTTTTTCTTCTGCGAAAAAAACGTTACGTAGTGTTCTATATTAGATTGCTGGGGTTAGCAGCGGACGGGCGCACAACGTGAGGTGACCGAAGTGGACCGACTCCTACCGACCTCCGCTGATTGTGTATTTTCGTAAACTGTGCTTTGATAAATCTTCTGCTGTACTTTTCGAGCCAAGAAGGGAATGAAACTTAATTGGCTTCTAGACTTCCTTCATCATCATTTTTGACGACAGTGCTTCTAGACTTCCTTCTGAGTGAAAAATACAGCAAGGAGAAGAAGGTGGCTGAAGAAAATCAGCAGAGCAAACTAGGTGCCCGCGGTCGACTTTCGGTTGTGTTCAGAAGAAAGATTTAATGAACAACTTAAATTAGAAGGTTTAAGACTCACCGACGATTATATATAACGTAGCGAAGACATACACTTCTCGAAATTGAATAAATGTGTGATGAAAATCGCTGCATAACGTTGGGAGGCTACATTCTTGACGCATCGTTGTTATTATCTGCGGCAGTTGCTGGAAATATACAAAAATATGGCATACGACTGAACGAACTAAACAACTACTCGTTTGGGTTTTGTAGTGTTCATTTACATGCGTTTAGTTTCTCATTACAAGAAACAGAGAACTGAAACAGGACAAGAAAAACATGAGGCATGCAAATGGGGTCAACGGTTCACCTGTCCGCTTTGATCCGTGACGTAACTATCTTGTGTGTCATTATTGAGGCACGGCGTTTTTTTAAGTAGAGATCATGTTGGAGTAAGCGGTGGATTCTGTGTGACTGATGTTAATGTGGCACTGTACAAGTCTGTCCAAAATTACTTTAGGATTGACATTGAGGGTGGAAATTAGAGGAGGAAGAGGGAAGTGTGAGGAGGGGGGGGGGTGAAGCCCACGCAGAGGGCCCTGGCCACTTTCCGCCAATCTCCTGAAGATGCCAAACCTTCACCTCAACACCACAACACTTCCTGCTTCCAGTGAGCTTCGGTCGCATTCAATTTGCTGTCCTGTGTCATCGTTGCCCCCACTTCCTGTGTGTTCGTTTTTACGATTGTGGCAGTTACCCCTTTATTCGTTGTTACTGTTATTCGTTGAAACTGTTATTCCTTGTGTGATACTCAACAATGTTAGCAGGAAGTTCACCAAAAGTTATAAATGGAGAAGTTCGAAGTCGTTCTCTTGGCCAGGAGACTGGTGTAAGAGGGCCGTCGAAAGAAATGGTTTGCATGTTGCACGCCTACTTAGAGGACAAAAAAATTAATGTAGGCCCGCTGTCTCCGTTAACAAAGTAATCGACAGGACTGCGCAGTTTCGAATATGAACAAAAACACTGTCCTGAAGATTGGGAAGGAAACTTTCGACAAAGGAAAGCAAGCTGAAGAACCATCGAAACTTTACACTGCTGAGAGAAAACGTCATATGGATAAGCGGATTACCAACATCGATCCGTTTGAAGACAATGCGATTCGTCGTCATGTTTATGATTATTATCGAATGAACGAGGTTCCGACACTAAGGAAGTTACTGGTCACAGTTAAAGAACGAGGATTTTTTCAACGCAGTACATATTACTGTCCAAAGTTTTACTATATACTGGAATTTCGCTACAGACACTTCTGTGACCGTAAGCTATTAAGTGAGAGGGGGATATAGTTGCATAACGATTTCGATGGGACATCCATACCATGAATATTGGCGAAGTGGTGTGGTTTGATGAAATATGGGTCAATTCTAATCACAGTGTAAAGCGATGCAGGACAGACGACACAGCTAAACGAAAGGTGCAGTGCCTTCTGGCAAGAGGGTAAGCTGTTGATGGAGAGAGAGAGATAGAGCTGCATAGCGATGCTGATGGGACATCCATAGCATAAATATCGACGAGGTGGTGGGGCTTGTCGAAACGTGGCAAACATGTTGTATAATTAATTCGTGTAACTTTTTTATTCATCGATGTATGGAAGTAACTTGTCGGCAGCAGTGACAGGTTGGTAGCTCAGGATGCATTCAGACGTACAAAGCGCCGTAGGAAAATCCAAGTGGCTTTAATATATAGATATGCACAACATTTGGGAAACGGCGTGGCAGGACCTGTATAAACGCCTGCAGCACCATACAGATAACAGCAGCCACAGTTTAAACAACAAGACTGTAAAGCCGTGAGTGTTGACATGATATCCGATCAGGAGTTCTATCCGATGGCTGTAATTGAAAATCCACAATTTTGTGATGCTGAAATGAAATTATCGACGAATAAATGGTGTCAACTATATGAAATGTCAACACATATTTCTGCATTGTTCTACAGCAATGTTCACTCACCTCAGTAATGCTGGGAAGTCATATCGACACAGCAGGTGACTTCCCTGGAAACATTAAAATAATTAACAGCTGAAAATGCATACATCTGCAGGAACAGGCATTTAAGAATCTGATGCTCACAGGTAATTGCATAAAGTATGGTGTAGACTGTTGACAAAGGTGGCAATCATACATCCTCCTATTCTATAAGACATTGTGGAGTAAACTGGGTCTGCTTGCCAAACTCTTTGTCCATCGCAAGAAACCATCGCTGAATTGTATGATTTATGTTGTACTGGAATGGACGTCGAGATGTATGAGCCAGTTGTGCCAGAACAAGGCACTAAATACACTCGTATTTAAGTGTGTACGTATATTTTCATAATTGAAGTGTTCGTATAAATTTAGAAGGCACATATATATCAGTATAAAGTACCCTGCATGTGAGTTTGAGTGGGTAGTCATAGTCATGATGAAGTGGACGTAACACCACATTCACAGGGTCTTGTGGTAAATGACTGGTCCTGCAATGATAATGCTGGAAGCTGGAGGAGAAAGAAGAGTAATTGTCGAATATTTCGCAGTGACACATGAGTTCATTGTAGAACTTACATATTGTTTGAAGACTAATCTTATTCAAACGCAGTTAACACATCCAGGGTTGGGTTCCACATTGAGCATGCATACATTTTTTCTAAAATATCTCCCCTTACGTCCACTTGCTTAGCTGGGTGGTAGCGTGCTTGCCTCCCATGCAGCAGGCCCAGGTTCGATTCCTGGCCAGGTTGGAGACTTTCTCCGCTCCTGTACTGGGCGTTCTGTTGTCCTCATAATCATTTCACCCTCATCACCGGCACGCAAGCCGCCTAATGTGGCGTCGACTGAAATAAGAACTTCCCCAGTTGGGGCCTCACAGCCAACAATGCCATAGGCTCATTTCTATTTCCATTTCCTCTTACAGGAGATACTGCACAGCATTGCGGGAATAATATATTATATGTTCAGTGAAAGCGGCCACATTTACTTAAGGATCGAAAAGCAGTTGGTCTATGTATTCAAACTTTGTTATTCTTGTTGAGCAGAATAATCTGAATTTAAAACTTATTTACCAAGCTCACGTAGGAACCAACATGTCCTTGAAAGAACTCGTTAGTGTATGTCGGGGTTATCGATATAATGAGGAAAGTGAATGTGGGTCAATACAGATGAAACTTCGATGATATTCTGCATAAAAGGCAGTGTACAAAAGTGTGAACCTGTCAGTGTATTGTAGGCAACAGACGTATTTACGTGGATGCAGTGCGTTCATCCTATGAAGTGAAACGTAAGCTAAACACACGTTTATAAGTCGACAGAAAAATCGAGACCATCAATACAAGATTGGATGGTGATATCAGTGCAGCGGCTGTGAAAGATGAAAAGACTGTATTTAAAATTGTACAAGAAGATGAATGAGTTTACTTATAGAAAAGGCCCCCTAAGTACACTATCTGACTAACCGCTAACTAGAACTGGTCTTCTGAAATTCGTCAAGAGACTCAGAATAGAAACATTTCTTGGTGTGTTTATGCAGCATACTTTGACAAACATGATTTTTTTCCTTTTGTATATCTGTTATAAATGAGTTAACGGATGAAATTAAGCTAAATCCTTTTACAGATTGTTTTATAACTGCATTACATCAGCACTTAAGAGTTATGTATCTATATAAAATTAGGACCTGAATGTTTTAAAAAGACACCGGAAGATTCGTTGACAGATCGGTAAGTAGTCACTTAATATGTGTATCCTTCTCAAAATGTTTATGGTGTCCTTTGAAGTCATTATGAAATACCGTTTGTCCGTTTCCAACTCCTCGTTTGAGTACACGAACTGGAATAAAAGTCTTTTGGGTAATTTTTTCTAAAATTGCTCGTTAATTTTTTCTTAATTAAGCTGATTACCTTCTAACAATGAAGTACCCTATTTTTAAACTAGACTAACACTATGCTTAATGATATATCATTCGCCGACTTCCCATTTTACTATGAAAATTCGGACAAAATTTTCCCTCAAATCACCCACTATGTTTCATCACTCTAAGTAGCTTCAAGCAATAAACCTTTTCTTTCCAAAAAAAACCTCACGCTAGTCAGTTGGGTACCACTTTTACCCAATTCTCACTCTTCATTTGGAAATGAATATCGGATAAAAACCCAATGAGTAATTTAAACGCAATGTGTTTTTCTCTCCGCTCAAACACGTGATCAGTTCTGTAACTTGTAATAAAATGTGAATAGTATATTGAATGTTTTAATGTTTTATTAGAGAACTACTTATTAACTAATGTAAAATAATGGGGAGACTATTATCATATCGATTCTCGAGTAACAAATCAAACATCTTCATCGTTACCAGAATTTTCTACCCTTTCCCCGCTAATGGCAAATTTACGGTCGGAGAGGAAACGGACTGTGTCGTGTTTGTCTTCACTGACTAACAATTCGGTGTTCCGCGCCACTGAATACGGAGATGGCGCACCGATTATTGGATAATAGCTGTTCCCGTATATTTTATTCTGAGGTTTAGAAAATAGATATTTCGTTAAATTTGACGCAGCATTTCATCTTTCTTCAACATTCATCGTGTGTCATAGTGCAGAGGCGTGTTTGGTGGAAGTTGACAGGAGTGTTGATGGATGAACGGCGATTATATTCTGCAATGAAACCACTTATTATACTTTGCCAGGTGATGGGCGTATTTCCTTTTTCATTTAACCTTGCCACGAAAAGCCTTGTGGTATCCAAAACTCTTAAAACATACTCCTTCTTTGCACTCATAGTTTCGTTGACCATCTTAATATTCACCGCTGTATCCTACTTTTCTGGCACCACTACAGATGGGAAACAAATATTTTACTACTTGTTAGGAGTGAACGTACATATGTTTCCCATAGGGACTGTTTTATCAATATATCAAATGCTGACAATTAATGCATCAGGTGTTACTGAATTGTATTTGAAACTAGCTGCTTCTGGACGAACGTTATGTTTGGTAAATACAGTTCATTACAAAAATATCAGACGTATTGTCTTCATCGAGATGGGATTAATAATATTGCCTTCATTTCTTATTCTCATGTATACTGTGTTCACAACACATTTGCAGTTAGGAAGTGTAATAATTCTGGCATTGTGTCTCTGTAGCTTAGTCAGGTGTGCTGTTGTCTTACAATTCAGAAAAATTTGTGTTGTCATTAGATATTTATTTGAAAGAATTAACGTCCAATTCATCAGTATGTATGGTTTTCACAGTAACGACTACATTCAGTTGCAGTTGCAGTTACAGCTATTCAAAAACAGGGAAAATAATCGTAGACCTCGATATTCGCCCATTTACATAGACAGAAGCATGCCAGCTAGAGGCAAATCGTTCATTAAATCAAGTGACAAGGTGAAAGCATTGGATGAGATAAGGTGCTTGTATTTCATTCTGAGTGACTGCTGCAGGCTAGTAAGCAGATTGTATGGTACACAGATTTTGGTTGAAATAATGAGTGATTTTGTATCAATTGCCACTATTACGTATTTGAGTCTATATATGTGGTTTCAGTATCCTGTAAACTTACTGTATCCACTCACATACAATTTGTTGTGGTTGGCTCTCTGCAGCGCTAGAATTGTGGTGGTTGCAACTTCTTGCGAAGCAGTTGTCAGAGAATGTGACAGAACACACGAGCTGGTCAGTGCTGTTTCTTTGCTTTCTACTTGCCCTGGATCGTCACTCGCTGCAGAAGAAGAGGTGGAGCAGCTGCAGCTGTTTGAAGAGCAGATGGCGCGCAACCCCGTCTCATTCAAAGCAGCTGGGATCACAGGGCTTGGTCTGCCACTTCTGTGCAGGCTTTTTGGAGCAGTCTCTACTTGTGTCGTCGTTCTGTTTCAGTTTTCAATGCGCAACATTTAACGCAAGATTCATAAAGTATTAATTAGTTTACTGAAAATGGCGTCATTAGGACAGGGACCGCTTGACAAGGAGAACGTCGTGTGGGCCACAATACCTTTAGGCGTATTTGTTGTCCCATGTTTAGCTGAGAATAAAACTACATGGAGACATCATCGTTTTACGTTTTTCTGTAGTTCTCTGCATTAAATTTCACATGTATTTGGGTCCAGTGTAACAGCCTGAGAAAATATGTGATGAAATACGCAAATACGATATCCAATGTGTTCGTGGTTAATGAAGTAATAGTACAAGGTCTATAGTGTTGTGTGGATACATTTTTACCTTCATACGTATTGTAAATTTAGTCACTTAATATGGACTTTGACAATAATTGTAAACTGGAATTTCCGATGATTTACTGTGTGAACAATATTAACACTGTTTTTTTTGTGCAAGAAATTCTCATATTTGGGCTAAATTCATAGTATCTACTAAGCAAGAATGCTTTGATATACGTGCACATATTGGAAGAAAAGTCTGTTACGTCCAGTACCAATGGATCTTTAGATAAAGACTGTCTCGTGAAACATTATGAAGACCATGATTCAGATTTAGAGATGTTTCTGTGGTCTTGTTTCACATAACGATTTTTAACTTTCCAAGCTGGTAACTATCCGTCTTTTTAATTAAAACTATTGGTGGACTGGTATACTAAGTATAGAAGTTTATAAATAAATATCTGTATCCATTCCGTCTATAGCTGTCAGCACATTTCTCTGATGTTAATGTAATTAAATATTTAACTATTAATAATAATGTTATGGTTGTAGGAATATGTGTAACATTTTGTATAAATGTATACTTCTCAACATGAGTAAGCTCTAACATTAGCACTTACATATTAGACTCTCATTATTGTTCAAAGCAGAGTACCTCTCTGACGTCATACTAAATTTTCAGGCGTTTCAAAACCTATATTTATGCCTAAGGCCTTAAGCAAGCTTCTGCAGTAAATACTCTGTACTCGTTTCTCTCTAAAGAAGAACGATGTATGCACGTTTTTCAGTACTAATTATAAGGCAGCAGGAAATGATGCCATACCACTGATGAGCAGAGTATATTGTTTCTGATGTCACAACAACTGTCACAAACTTCCCATTTGTAAGAAACCTAGATATATCGGTAGAGAATGAACAAATCATACTGAAACTATGTGTAGGGGAGGTAAAATTTCCAAATCTGATTTACGGCAATGTATTATATGCAGAGAATTTTTTTACTATAAAGCGTGAGTAGGTCTGGCTTGTATCTCCTTTCAATGCACTAACTTTCTAAATTTAGAAATAAATGCTTTTCTGATTGTGAAAATCTTCTTTATATCTTTGTGGGAAGCAGAGAGCCCCCTTGTACACATGGTCTCAGTGATTATGATGATAACTAGTATGCAGGATACGAAACCATTACCTGCAAGTAGCAGACAGAGTTCCAGTAAATGGTCCTAGTGGAAAATCTCGAGATTGTGGTCCAAAGTAGCTTATCCCTATATTTAAAAAAAATTCAAATATTCTCTTTTCTATTTAGTTCGTTTAAGTAACCATCCACGAAGCTACGATATAATGAATTCCTTTGTCGACAGTTATTTGTGGACAGAGGTACACGTAGGGTCGAGTAATTTCAATAACCCACATGGCAAGGGCTTTCTGGTAATCCCACCGGTTGATGTTGTCATGCTCTGACTTTGTGAACCGTTCTGTGCAACGTGGGACTCTGTCTACTACTACAGTCCGTAGCATCTGACGACAGCCCCTACCAGCAAAACCTTGGTGTCGACATCAGCTGACTCTGGCTATTGTGATGTTTCTGATTGGACACATTCAGCATAAGCTCTTGGAATGGTCAGATGTGTAACGTGAATTGACTATACGCCCTAAGCGGAGGAATTTCCCACACGGACGTGCATACCATAAGGACACATTCAAATACGCTGCTATTGCGCCAGACACGCCAAAGATCAGTACAAGACTTGACGAAGGGTGAGTCACTGTCAAACTATTCAGTTCGCCGACTGCAGCACTTTCCAGTCAACATAGCAGCTGTATCTGTTCCACTAACTCAACTGAACTCGGCACTTACATCATGAGTCAGAATTGTAAAAGTCGCACTATTCATATACTACCAAACATGGTCATTATGTTAATCTTACTTTTGTATCTAAGACTAAATCGTTTCGAATTAAAACTGACACCTGAAGCTTGCAATCAAGATCTAAAATTCATTTTGTTAGATAAATATTGATATTATCAATTTAACATAGACTGCAAACAAGCAGCACTGCCCTGGCCAGCTGTTCTAGGTTCCTCGGCTGATGATCCATGGAGCGAACAGCCCCATCGAAGTGGTCCATAGGTACTCCAGTGGGTTCACATCTGAGGAGTTTAGTGGCCAGTAGAGTACGGCAAACTCATGCCAGTGTTCTTTGATCCACGCACGTACACTGCGAGCTGTGTGCTACGTTGCATTGCCCTGCTGGTAGACGCCACAGTGCCGAGCAAAAACAGACTATGTGTAGAAGTATACATGGTCCCCAAGGATATATACGTACTTTTGACGATCCAGTGAGCTACTAAAACATATCCCAGACCACAACGTAACCTCCTCCAGTCTGGAAACTTTAGATGACTCTTCGCACAGCGTTTTGTTCCAGACGTTTCACGCCACAGATGCCATTGGCCATCTGTCTGATGGAGCATAAAACTCTATACATCTAAAAAGGCCATCTGTCGGACCTCAGTAGACGTCTAGATCTGGAGTGCGAATTCCAGGCTTCGTCACCAGTGAATAGCCGTCAGCGTGGGTGCGTGAACCAGACACCCGTTGCCAAGAAACATATGCGGTAGCTTTCGATGAACGGTCTTTGAGGATACACAGCTGGTACGTACTTGGTTCATCAGAGTGGTCAGCTGCTCAACATTTGCACGTTTATTCTCTCATAGACCCTTAGACCTCAGCACCCGTTATGAGTAGTGCCATTTTTACTTGTATGGTATTCTTTGATCATGGCGTCACCCAAACAGTTTACAAACTTAGATGTATGGGAAACACTTCCACTCTTGATCCTAAAGCCAATCATCAAGACGTTTTGGACGTAAGATAAATCGCTCCATTTCCACATTACAGCAAATACTTCACTGTTTCCTGAATATCACCGACACGCTTTAAATAACGTGCATACTTATGTTAGCGCTGCCACCAGCAGTATGTGCATGGCTAGCAAGTTGATCTCGAACATGCTGTGGTGACATCAATATGACTGGTTCACGCAGTCTTAGCTTCTATGTCAATACGTAACAGCTGTAAGCATATGTGTTTGACTGAAAGGACTGTACTTACCTTACTTGGGGATTATAATAATGAACGCGAGTATTTTTGGTAAGTACCGTTGTTTTGAAATATTTTCAACGGTTGATCATTTGCTGTCAAGATGATTAAAAAATTGAGATAATGAGGCTAGTATATATTGTTAGCACACACGTTTCCATTGATGATACCACTGTGTGACTGCCCGAAGTAAAAATATTTTCCACATTTTTCCCTTCTTCTTAGGCATTCCGTAACTCATACATTGCACTGTCAATACACCATCTAGTACCATTCCTTTCATCAGATTTTCTGTAATCATTACACTCCCTTTTCCTGTAATCTACCTCTACATCTACATTTATACTCCACAAGCCACCCAACGGTGTGTGGCGGAGGTCACTTTACGTGCCACTGTCATTATCTCCCTTTTCTGTTCCAGTCGCGTATGGTTCGCGGGAAGAACGACTGTCTGAAAGCCGCCGTGCGCGCTCGAATCTCTCTAATTTTACATTTGATCTCCTCGGGAGGTGTCAGTAGGGGGAAGCAATATATTCGATACCTCATCCAAAACGCACCCTCTCGTAACCTGTACAGCAAGCTACACCGCGATGCAGAGCGCCTCTCTTGCAGAGTCTGCCACTTGAGTTTGCTAAACATCTCCGTAACGCTATCACAGTTACCAAATAACCCTGGGACGATACGCGCCGCTCTTCTTTGGATCTTCTCTATCTCCTCCGTCAACCCGATCTAGTACGGATCCCACACTGATGAGCAATACTCAAGTATAGGTCGAACGAGTGTTTTGTAAGCCACCTCCTTCGTTGATGGACTACATTTTCTAAGGACTCTCCCACTGACTCTCAATCTGGTACCCGCCTTACCAACAATTAATTTTATATGATCATTCCACTTCAAATCGTTCCGAACGCATACTCCCAGATATTTTACAGACGTAACTGCTACCAGTGTTTGTTCCGCTATCATACACTCCTGGAAATGGAAAAAAGAACACATTGACACCGGTGTGTCAGACCCACCATACTTGCTCCGGACACTGCGAGAGGGCTGTACAAGCAATGATCACACGCACGGCACAGCGGACACACCAGGAACCGCGGTGTTGGCCGTCGAATGGCGCTAGCTGCGCAGCATTTGTGCACCGCCGCCGTCAGTGTCAGCCAGTTTGCCGTGGCATACGGAGCTCCATCGCAGTCTTTAACACTGGTAGCATGCCGCGACAGCGTGGACGTGAACCGTATGTGCAGTTGACGGACTTTGAACGAGGGCGTATAGTGGGCATGCGGACACCCTCCAGTGGTGTCGCGACAGGCGTGAATGGAGGGACGAATGGTGACGTGTCGTCTTCAGCGATGAGAGTCGCTTCTGCCTTGGTGCCAATGATGGTCGTATGCGTGTTTGGCGCCGTGCAGGTGAGCGCCACAATCAGGACTGCATACGACCGAGGCACACAGGGCCAACACCCGGCATCATGGTGTGGGGAGCGATCTCCTACACTGGCCGTACACCACTGGTGATCGTCGAGGGGACACTGAATAGTGCACGGTACATCCAAACCGTCATCGAACCCATCGTTCTACCATTCCTAGACCGGCAAGGGAACTTGCTGTTCCAACAGGACAATGCACGTCCGCATGTATCCCGTGCCACCCAACGTGCTCTAGAAGGTGTAAGTCAACTACCCTGGCCAGCAAGATCTCCGGATCTGTCCCCCATTGAGCATGTTTGGGACTGGATGAAGCGTCGTCTCACGCGGTCTGCACGTCCAGCACGAACGCTGGTCCAACTGAGGCGCCAGGTGGAAATGGCATGGCAAGCCGTTCCACAGGACTACATCCAGCATCTCTACGATCGTCTCCATGGGAGAATAGCAGCCTGCATTGCTGCGGAAGGTGGATATACACTGTACTAGTGCCGACATTGTGCATGCTCTGTTGCCTGTGTCTATGTGCCTGTGGTTCTGTCAGTGTGATCTTGTGATGTATCTGACCCCAGGAATGTGTCAATAAAGTTTCCCCTTCCTGGGACAATGAATTCATGGTGTTCTTATTTCAATTTCCAGGAGTGTATAATCATACAATAAAGGATCCTTCTTTCTATGTATTCGCAATACATTACATTTATCTATGTTAAGGGTCAATTGCCACTCCCTGTACCAAGTGCCTATCCGCTGCAGAACTTCCTGCATTTCGCTACAATTTTCTAATGCTGCAGCTTCTGTGTATACTACAGCATCATCCGCGAAAAGCCGCGTGGAACTTCCGACACTATCTACTAGGTCATTTATATATATTGTGAAAAGCAATGGTCCCATAACACTCCCCTGTGGCACGCCAGAGGTTACTTTAACGTCTATAGACGTCTCTCCATTGCTAACAACATGCTGTGTTCTGTTTGCTAAAAACTCTTAAATCCAGCCACGCAGCTGGTCTGATATTCCGTAGGCTCTTACTTTATCAGGCGACAGTACGGAACTGTATCGAAAGGCTTCCGGAAGTCAAGGAAAATAGCATCTACCTGGGAGCCTGTATCTAATATTTTCTGGGTCTCATGAACAAATAAAGCGAGTTGGGTGTCACACGATCGCTGTTTCCGGAATCCATGTTGAATCCTACAGAGTAGATTCTGGGTTTCCAAAAACGACATGATACTCGAGCAAAAAAACGTGTTCTAAAATTCTATAACAGATCGACGTCAGAGATATAGGTCTATAGTTTTGCGCATCTGCTCGACGACCCCTCTTGAAGACTGGGACTACCTGTGCTCTTTTCCAATCATTTGGAACCTTCCGTTCCTCTAGAGACTTGCGGTACACGGCTGTTAGAAGGGGGGCAAGTTCTTTCGCTGAAACGTCCCCTTTCAACAATTATACAAGACTGTGCTTAAACTGACACACAATATATTTAGCGCAACGCAATCTGACTTTCAAAAATCCCTACAAAAGAATGGCCCTGACTAACATTAACCTATACCTTTCACAAATCACTTACCTCACAAAAATCTTCATTACTCGAACTACTGCAATACAGCGAGCGCCACTACTGCCAGCTAAATAAAAGATTCAAACTACGGAAGGCACTAACTACTGATAGGCATAGTTAGCAAATGAAAGATTTTGATAGAGAACAAACAATGTATTTACCTTAATAGTCATCAAAAGTCATAATATATACAGCAGTTCATGACATCCATTTTTACAAATTTCAAAACTCCGCCATTTCTCTCCCCACATCCACCACTGCTGGCGGCTCACCTCCAACTGCGCAACGCTATGCGCTGTCAACACCCAGCTGCCCAACACTACAATGGCAGCTAACAATGCAAACTAGTCACAGACTGCACACAGCACAGCCAGTGATTTTCGTACAGAGCGCTACGTAAGGTTGCCAATAAGAAAACATAAACAGCCTACTTACATAGCCCCCATGCTCCCCACAAAAAAATTTGCAAATTGTTTTGGGCAGTGGCCAATAATGATTTGATACAATTTTTCATAATTACAGTAAGAAAGATATCAAATGCACACACTTATTGATACAATGTTGGTCAAAAGCTAAAATTTTCTCACAGTCCATTAAGACAGTCCTGATCATTTGTCATAGTAGTAATTACAGGTTTTTTTACAAAGTCTCATTACTAAAAGAAATTGCACACAGAAGTAGTGGATTTCCATGCAGTCTTGAAGAAGTAGTGTTGTCTTTCCAACGGAAAGACAGTGCTGACTCTTGACATGCTGACAGGTAATGGGCCACAACGGAGCAAACCCACAGAAGAGTCAGTCGAAGTTGATGAATATTGGTGGGTAGGTCATCACAGACTTTTTGACATTTCGATTCAATGTTATGTAACTCAGTAGTTATATCTTCACGTGTTTGTTCAAGTGTGGTGTCTAACTTCCGAAGACTTTGTTCCATTGTGTCTAACTGTTGCTGTGTTTGTCTCTGGTGTTGTTCCATTGTGTCTAACTTTTGAAGATTTTGTTCCATTATGCCTAACTTTTGAAGATTTTGTTCCATTGTGTCTAACTTTTGAAGCTTTTGTCCCATTTGTTGCATTAATTGTAATAACAATGCACTGGTGTCTGAAACATGTTCCTCAGTGCTATTCGGCAATGCATTTGCACCGGCAATATTCGCAGTTTGAAAAGCAGAAAATGTGTCTTGACTCATTTGAGAAAACGGTGAGAACCCAAAACCTGAGTCTACAGTATTTGCAATATTGTGTTCTGTCATTCCCAATTCCTGAGGCGAGCTGTTGCCGACCAATCGATCGATAATGCTTCCCTGTTTACTACCTGTTTCACTGTCTACACCATTCTTTGACGCACGCTCCATTTCCCTATGCACAGTTACCAAATTACTACTTTTAATATTAGTTAATTCATTACATGGTGGCGCTAACACACTACTTTCGTCTTCACTGTCATTTCTCAGTTTACTTTGGAGCCTAGTATTCACACGCCATTATTGTCACAATATTTCACACAACAACACATAAAAACACAATTTGAAGAACAAAAATAGGGGAACACATTAACATAGCACTGAAAATAATATCTAGTTAATTGCAGCTACGAAATACTTGGTGCAAATCTACATGCATGCCACAACTGTTTTACTGTACAACAATGAAAAACCACAACTACCAAGGAAATTCTCTCTATAATTACGCACTAGCAATAAACAAAAGCTACGCTAATTACACAAACTACAAGAAAAAAATCAGAAGATTCCAGTGAGGTATCCTGGCAGGGTCGCCACATGAAACGTCCCCTTTCAACAATTATACAAGACTGTGCTTAAACTGACATACAATATTTTTAGCGCAACGCAATCTGACTTTCAAAAATCCCTACAAAATAATGGCCCTGACTAACATTAACCAATACCTTTCACAAATCACTTACCTCACAAAAATCTTCATTACTCGAACTACTGCAATACAGCGAGCGCCACTACTGCCAGCTAAATAAAAGATTCAAACTACGGAAGGCACTAACTACTGATGGGCATAGTTAGCAAATGAAAGATTTTTGTAGAGAACAAACAATGTATTTACCTTAATATCATCAAAAGTCATAATATATGTAATTTCAAAACTCCGCCATCTCTCTCCTCACATCCACCACTGCTGGCGGCTCACCTCCAACTGCGCAACGCTACGCGCTGTTCACATCCAGCTGCCGCTGCCCAACACTACAATGGCAGACAACAATGCAAACTAGCCACAGACTGCACACATCACAGCCAGTGATTTTCGTACAGAGCGCTACGTAACGTTGCCAATAAGAAAACATAAACAGCCTACTTACATCGCGTACTCTGTGTGGAAACGAATTGGTATCCCGTCAGGTCCAGTGGGCTTTCCTCTGTTGAGTGATTCCAGTTGCTTTTCTATTCCTTGGACACTTATTTCGATGTCAGCCATTTTTTCGTTTCTGCGAAGATTTAGAGAAGGAACTGCTGTGCGGTCTTCCTCTGTGAAACAGCTTTGGAAAAAGGTGTTTAGTATATCAGCTTTACGCGTGTCATCCTCAGTTTCAATGCCATCATCATCCCGGAGTGTCTGGATATGCTGTTTCGAGCCACTTACTGATTTAACGTAAGACTAGAACTTCCTAGGATTTTCTGTCAAGTCGGTATATAGAATTTTACTTTCGAATTCACTATACGCTTCATGCATAGCCCTCCTTACGCTAACTTTGACATCGTTTAGGTTCTGTTTGTCTGAGAGGTTTGACTGCGTTTAAACTTGGAGTGAAGCTCTCTTTGCTTTCGCAGTAGTTTCCTAACTTTGTTGTTGAACCACGGTGGGTTTTTCCCGTTCCTCATTGTTTTACTCGGCACGTACCTGTCTAAAACGCATTTTACAATTGCCTTAAACTTTTTCCATAAACACTCAACATTGTCAGTGTCAGAACAGAAATTTTCGTTTTGATCTGTTAGGTAGTCTGAAATCTGCGTTTTATTACTCTTGCTAAACAGATAACCCTTCCTCCCTTTTTTTATATTCCTATTAACTTCCATATTCAGGGATGCTGCAACGGCCTTATGATCACTGATTCCCTGTTCTGCACTTACAGAGTCGAAAAGTTCGGGTCTGTTTGTTATCAGTAGTTCCAAGATGTTATCTCCACGAGTCGGTTCTCTGTTTAATTGCTCGAGGTAATTTTCGGATAGTACACTCAGTATAATGTCACTCGATGCTCTCCTACCACCCGTCCTAAACATCTGAGTGTCGCAGTCTATATCTGGTAAATTGAAATATCCACCTAAGACTATAATATGCTGAGAAAATTTATGTGCAATGTATTCCAAATTTTCTCTCAGTTGTTCTGCCGCTAATGCTGCTGAGTCGGGACGTCGGTAAAAGGAGCCAATTATTAACCTAGCTCGGTTGTTGAGTGTAACCTCCACCTATAATATTTCACGGGAACTATCCACTTCTGCTTCACTACAGGATAAACTACTACTAACAGCGACAAACACGCCACCACCGGTTGCACGCAATCTATCCTTTCTAAACACCATCTGTGCCTTTGTAAAAATTTCGGCTGAATTTATCTCTGACTTCAGCCAGCTTTCTGTACCTATAACGATTTCAGCTTCGGTGCTTTCTATCAGCGCTTGAAGTTCCGGTACTTCACCAATGCAGCTTCGACAGTTTACACTTACAATACGGATTGCTGCTTGGTCCCCGCATGTCCTGACTTTGCCCTGCACCCTTTGAGGCTGTTGCCATTTCTGTACTTGCCCGAGGCCATCTAACCTAAAAAACCGCCCAGTCCACGCCACACAACCCCTGCTACCCGTGTAGCCGCTTGCTGCATGTAGTGGACTCCTGACCTATCCAGCGGAACGAAACCCCACCACCCTATGGCGCAAGTCGAGGAATCTGCAGCCCACACGGTCGCAGTACCGTCTCAGCCTCTGATTCAGACCCTCCACTCGGCTCTGTACCAAAAGTCCGCAGTCAGTCCTGTCGACGATGCTGCAGATGGTGAGCTCTGCTTTCATCCCGCTAGCGAGACTGGCAGTCTTCACCAAATCAGATAGGCGCCGGAAGCCAGAGAGGATTTCCTCCGATCCATAGCGACACACATCATTGGCGCCGACATGAGCGACCACCTGCATATGGGTGCACCCTGTACCCTTCATGGCATCCGGAAGGACCCATTCCACATCTGGAATGACTCCCCCCGGTATGCATACAGAGTGCACATTGGTTTCCTTCCCCTCTCTTGCTGCCATGTCCCTAAGGGGCCCCATTACGCGCCTGACGTTGGAGCTCCCAACTACCAGTAAGCCCACCCTCTGCGACCGCCCGGATCTTGCAGACTGAGGCGCAACCTCTGGAACAGGACAAGCAGCCATATCCGGCCGAAGATCAGTATCAGCCGGAGACAGAGCCTGAAACTGGTTCGTCAGACAAACTGGAGAGGTCTTCCGTTCAGCCCTCCGGAATGTCTTTCGCCCCCTGCCACACCTCGAGACGACCTCCCACTCTACCTCAGGTGAGGGATCAGCCTCAATGTGGGCAGTACCCGAGCAGCCACAGTTGTAGTCCGATCGGGGGATGCGTGGGACGAGCTGGCCGTCCCCGACAAACCCCCATCCGGACCCCCACAGATGCCCATTGGCAACAGCCTCAAGCTGTGTGACCAAATCCAACACTGCCTGAAGCTGGGAGCGAAGGGATGCCAACTCAGCCTGCATCCGAACACAGCAGTTGCAGTCCCTATCCATGCTAAAAACTGTTGTGCAAAGAACGTCTGAATTAATCTACAGAGAGCACAAACAAATCGACACAAAATTTAAACGGTTATTAAAATACAAGATTGCCTAGTAAATGCAGTAATGCTGCTACTTGCGCACTGCTGACACACTGCTTGGCAGCGGAAGGAGACTACGCGATTTTACACTATTTAGGTACTAAAACGCAATGCTACAACTCTCAGATACAATAATACGCCCGAAATTTATGTATTAGACAATGCAAGTACCAAAAACACGCAAAGAAATTAAGAATTAAATTATGTAACAAATGAAAGAGCTAGGAGTATACGACTTTCTGCTGGCAGCTGCTTATCCAACCGCGGCAAGGAATTCCACAACATTAAATAAGGAGTTATCCTTTCATAAACGAATGTTGGTAGGAGTTTTTCTACATCTGAGGGCTGATGTCTGCCCAATGTTCACACTGGTCACTTAATAATTGCGCTAGCACCGGCACTATGAGAATGCCAATCAGGTTTGCTTTAAATACAATCTGTAACGGTCGCGAGCATCATTACCTTTGAATTTTGACGTTGATTGTGGCTTTAATGCGACAAAGACGCCATTGCCAAAACCTCACGGACTTTCCACGAGATCATGTAATAGGGCTACGAGATGCCAGATGTTCCTTCTACGATATTGTAGGCAGATTTGGAAGGGAGGTAGGAAGGAAGGTAGCCATTGCCCATGATTCTTGGTAGTAGTGGTCTCAGGAATGTATGGCCTCTAGAACAGCGGACACTGGACGGCTATGTGACACTGCCGAAGGGAAGACAATTGTGTATGACTTATGGCTCTACACACCGTACTGCACCTGCAGCAGCAATCTGAGTAGCAGTAGGCTTCAGGGACAGATCCGAGTCAGACACCCTGTGGCGTGCGTTACACTGACCCCCAATCCACAGCAATTTCAGACTTTAGTGGTGTCAAGTGATAACACATTGGAGGGCAGGATGGAGGTCTGTTGGGTTTTCTGAGTAAAGATGGTTCTTCAATAGTGCAGTTGATGACCGTGTGTTAGTTAGGAGAACAGGTGAGGGCCTGCAACCAACATATCTGTGTGTTAAGCACACTGTACATGGCCGGCCTGTGTGGCCGAATGGTTCTAGGCGCATCAGTCTGGAACCGTGCGACCGCTACGGTCGCAGGTTCGAATCCGGCATGGATGGGTGTGATGTCCTTAGGTTAGTTAGGTTTAAGTAGTTCTACGTTCTAGGGGACTGATGACCTCAGATGTTAATCCCATAGTGCTCAGAGCCATTTGAACCACACTATACCTATGCCTGGACATTTGATCTGGGTGCAATTTGTATGATAGCAGGAGAACTCTTGTGTTTATCTCACGCTCAGTGACTGCCAATTTATACGTCACTCTGGTGATTCGACCAGTTGTGCTGCCATTCATGACGAGCATTTCAGTGGGTATTTAGCAATTGAATAACGCATGCCAACATATTCATAGTCTAGAGTGTGTCTAAATGGTGCTCTGCCCTGTCTCCAGTTAAGCACCAGTGGAACGTCACTGGACGACAACTCCAGCACCATCCACAAACAGCGTTACCCGTCCCTGTATTGACTGGCAGAGTGCTACAGGCATGGAACTCGGTCCAACAAACTGACGTCGGGTACCTGTACAACGCAATATATGCGCGTCTCCTTGTTTCCATTCAACATTCTGGCGGCTACATCGGTCATTAATGTACCAGCATTGTACATTTGGAGTGGCTTACGTATCTCACACTTACATTAGCCTCTGGTCTTATAGTGTTAATCAGTTGTCTTATTAATTATGTTTATGTATCATTATAGCTCACTATCATACAGCTTATGGACCAGGAAACAGAGGAGAGCATAAAGAGAAATTGATAATATTAGAACAGAATTATGACTAGTATCTTCCACTTCACATGTAAACTGATTACCAGCGTTTATAAATAAAGAAGTCTCCCAAAGAGAGTTCCGATGGTGAGTAAGCTGTGATTGTCGACAACAACAATGTACTTCGTAAATCCATTGAAAAAAAACATTAAACTAACCTTATTTCTAAAAGTTAAATTCTCTATATTAATAATTTTCTGGTATGATGATTTTTCCAACAGTGTACATTATTTTATATCTCAATCCCACCTATAGTTTAATTGTAACTATCTGTTCAAAATAAATATCACCCTCTCCAGATTGTTTTAATTCTTGGCACTGTGCATCTGTTTAAGTCACAAGAACTGTAAACACAAGCTGCATCTTGTTTCTTATTTGTGGTGAACTTTGATCAGAATTTCATGTCAGATATATCTTGATACAAATACTGGACTATTATTGTTCAATATTCATTTGGAATGAAATCGTACATAAGAAGTAATGAATGAGAATGCAATTGTTTCTCATGACTTACAAGAGGATAGCACAGTAAGTAACTGTCATTGCCTTATTAATTATGCGTTTGTATCTTTAAAACTGACCACCACACTGCTAATGGAGCAGGAAATAGAGGAGACCATAAAGAGAAACTGAAAATCACAACAAAATTATAAGTAGTATCGTACACTTCACTTGGAAATTGATTACCAGCTTTTATAAATTAAAATGTGTCCTAAACAGAGTTCCAATGGTGCAGTGATTGTTCACATCAGCAAAATGTTGTGACACTTCATAGCAAATAACATTACACTAACCTGTAAGATTGGTGAAATATTTAGGCACACATAACTATTAGCATATATTCATGATGGAAATGGGGCTTATATTACTGTTGTTGTGATATTAAAACCTACTACTGCAACATATGAGGAGAGTCACCATCACCCAGCAGACCTCCATACTGTCTTTAATTGTGATAAACTGTGAGGCAGTACTATGGCCACCCTTAGCTCATTTGGGGGCTGGTACTACCATCTACAGAGTACGCGTATATCTTCTATTTGAGCCCTACATACTCCATAATCTGTGAGCTTTTCGCCTAGTCTTTCATCAGCCCAGTGACCTTGTTCTGAGGTGTTACGCCGCAAGGACTGTAGGCTGCGTATCTGGACACAGTGAATTACTCAGGATTGCAATTAATTACTTCATACAGATTGCAGGTTTTCGCCCAGTAGATTAAACTGTCTGTATCTGTATATCGTGACTCGACACCAGCGAAGTTTGGTTTTGCAAACTTGTAGTGCAATCAGTACACCTGAAGTTTAGAGAGGTCCAGAACACACGTGTCGATAATGACAGGCTTCATGAATCCCAGGGAAATTTTAGCCATCTCAACAGCGACTATCCCTTCACTGAAGATGGTGGCCCACTTAAAGTTTTGCCTGGTCACTTAATCTCTTGCGTCTTAAGGCCCATCTCAAGGCTCAACTAAATGAATTTCGCCACGATATCTAACATCCTCCATGGTTTTGCCGAAAGCACAATATTCATTAGTTTATAAAAGTCGTTATCAGACTCACATGTCATGAGAGCCATCTGTTCGGTATTAACATCAGTGTTCTTTTACAATTAGGGACACTGCTCAAAGTAGATACCTTGGTTAACCCTAAGAAGTCACGTCCCCAACGTGAGACACCACTGGAGTAGTGTAGAATGTATCTCCACTTATTCATCAGCGTTGTTTTCAGGTTGGAGATGGAACAATTTCGTCGGAGTAGCTGCTCTGGACACAATGGTGAGCCGCCGTTCTAACGACGCAATTCAGCTGTATGTTTCTCAAGTTCTGCCTCGCTGTAAATTTTATACTTCGACTGAAAGTATAGCTGTCAGAACCCTCAAAATGGCAGAGTTTATTGCATGGCATGCTCATAGAGATTGCTTACACCCTTGCACAGTATGTAATTCTAATCGCCAGATGGTCTGTGCCCCTTCTCACTCATTCACAAGTTATTTGCATTGGTATACATACAGACACACTGGAAAATCCATCTCAAGTCCCACTTTAAAAAAAAGTAACATATTAACATCAGTCAACTGTTTGATTATGAAACATGTCTTTTTCCGCTCTGTGTCCCACAAAAGCCAAAGTGTGGTGTTATCGAAGGCACAAACCAGATTGTCTGTGCTAATACATGAATTCCAGAATTCCAAAAAAATAGCTTCAAGCAAGAGCACATCTGTCTGCATGTACAATTCTACATATCCGCTAAATCAGAGATGTTGAACGCCTCTCAAGGGTTCACTGTTTGCCTGTACTCCGCACCCGTTACGGTAGTGCCTGTAAGTTTTCTGATTCTGACATCATTCTCCATCTGAAATTCCCCTAGTGCTCAACAAAGAAGTGAGCATCGTACTCACTCAAATAATTGGGTACACCTGCCACATTAACAGTTCAGAACAGTGGAGTAACAGGTAAAGTTGGTGCCAAATCAAAAAATGCCAGTTGTCAGATGCAGGTGGAACATATTACAGGTTATGGAGCACTTAAGGGGACATTCCTGGTGGTAGATAACTTGTCAGCCAGATGCACATCAGTTACTGGGCTTTTACAAGAGGGTAACGTAAGATCGGCTTCTCTGTGGGAAAGTGTTTTGTGCAAGTTTATGGTAAGTGGCTAGTTCTGGATTTAATTAAAAGTACAACCAAGCTTGGTAAGTTTTGTCAGAGGATAAAGGTCAAGTTTGTAGGTACTGAGGAACTTTGTCTGATAACAGACATGCTCAGAGTGTGAGTAACAAATTTTTGCAATATAAATATTTTTGTGACTGTAAGATGTATAATTTCAGAAGTTGTTATATTATACCTCTGAATATGTCAGTGTATATTTACTTATATAACAGGATATTACCGACTACATGTTTTGTGACACACAAACAACCATTATTCTAATATGTCATAATGTAGTTACTTACTGTCTTATGTTAACACTTTCCTTTCTTTAAATTTTATACAACACTATATGTGTATTTTTGGATTTATTATAAGTACAAATGACACATGAGTCATACAGAAAACAGTGTTTAGCATATCATGATGTTTCCTTAATTGTCTTCTTATTAGTAAAAACTAATGAAATTTGGGGTACACATGACACTAAAACACAATATTTCATAACATTCACAATTTTTCTTTGCACATTTTGAATATTAGTTTCAGGTCATTAAAACATACTAAGTCAATTTATTAACAATACTAGTTAATTGATATCATGTAACACAAGCATATTACCAAACATTTGAAAGCAACATTGTCAGAAGTCTAATAGACATAGTGACAAATTTGGGATTTCTGCTATGTGTAACAACGCTCTGTAAATAGAGACGGTGTTGGCAAATTACAAACATCAATGGATGCATTACTGCGTATCTAGGTTTTTTGCTAGTTGCCAGAGAGTAAGCTCATACATGTATAACTGTAGAAGTGCATGCAGCATTAAGAAGAAGAACTTTTTGCATGATAATACTTGTTATCAAGCCATTACATCACAGTTACAGCAGCTCCACCTCAAAATACTACTGTGCCGTTTTCCAAACTTAGAAATATAAAACACTTGCCAGTGTTGATGATAAATTTTATTGAATTTCACAGATTCTGTTCAACTTTAATTCTGACCCAGTGCAAACCATTGAGCTACATCGCCACCACCACCAGTAGGATCCTGTTCCAGTCAGTAAGTATCCCGATATAGCTGCATGGAACAACATTGCCACCACGACTTCCCTGCTACCTGTATTCACGTTACTGTAAACAGCGCCAGAAGACTGCAAACTCGGAAAGTCTGGCAACCAATACGTGCAACTAGGTTAGAAATGGTATTCTGAAGGTAACAACAATATGCTTTGGGGTTCAGAAAAGTTTCTTAGGTTAGCTATATCAGCAGCATTTATGTGGAAAGAGATAATGAAACGCAGGTGAAGCGTTGTATTTATGGTGAGGGTTCGACCTGATTGTAGGGAGCAAGTGGGATTCAATTTAACAGTTCTTTTATTTAGCATATCAATTTTCAGACAAGAGGACATAAACCACGTCCAAAAAAAGAAAAAAATAAGTTTCTGTAGCCTGAAAGATGTTAAATACGGCAAAAATGATCATGAACAAAATATGCTTTTGATAACAACACAAGAAAGTCAAATACAGAACAAATTCAATCTGGCTAAATAACTGGCAACCAGGCCAAATACATACTTTGAAAAGCTTGTCACTCTGCCATAATCACAAATGAAAAGAGAAAACTTAGGACTTTAAAGAATGCTTAATGTATTTAGGATCAGTAATGTAGGCCTTAATTGCACCAGAGAATAGAGACGTCAGTTGCCTACCATACTACAAGCTGCCCAAGTTTATGCCTGTACAACCTACTATAAAACATATATGACACCTCATTACATATATGTAATTTCATTCACGTGAGGTAATAACAAAAGAAAACGTGTGTGAACCACCGAAAGAGACACAAGAATTCAATACAGAATCGCCTCTTCAAATTACTTTTATAAGTAACTGATTCACGCTCGTGGCAAACACTATCAACTTCGTTTTAATTTGCTAAATCATGCCCACAGCACATACTGACACAACTGTACCTGCTCTCTATCGCAACACACCAAGCCGGATCCACACATGCCACAAACGCAAATAAGTCATCTCTCAGCACTCGCAGACTTGCTTCAACAGATACTTTTGTAAGCAGCTACGCTCAAAGCACGTACGCACGTAGCTCAGTGCAAAGCGTCAATCACAAGGCCGACAGGTTGTCACTGTCGATTGCAAAACCACTCAGATAGTCCTCCGTACAACCAACAAAAGCCATACATTTGCCTTCTCTGGAATTGTTGTGTGATCGGCCAAATAAACATACTGATGGTTCAGTCAGGTCGTTGCCTATATAGCAGCCTAATCCAGGCTGACAGTCACCTGTCATCTGTCTTTCTCACACCATTTCTTGACGCCTTCAGATTTGGCTATTCCAAAGACTCGCTGCTTCGTATCACTCTCACCATTCACCATTTTGGCTCGTATACTGTACTACCACAGGCTTGCCGTAACTGCCCATCTACAAGCGCAGTCTGAGCCGCCAGCCTCGACAGGAACCAATCACGACACGACGTCGACTTCCTGCAGTTGTTACTAATTCTGATAGCTGGAGCTGACAACCGATAATTGTCCATATCTGCATCCACTTGGACTGTGGCACACTCCGTCCACCCTTTCTTGACACAAGCGGGACACATTATATTATACGAATCCCTGGAGATAGAGAAATCGACTGTTTTCTTTACACACAACACCACCCCCTTCCCCCATATCCGAAAATCCTACCTCCTCCTACGTCAACAGGCGAGCACCACTTACAACAACTGGAAATAACAAATACAGTGACTGTTGCGCCTAATCACTATCTGCCATTGTCATACAGCAGTAGTTAGTAGGGCTACTTTGAATAAAATACATACGCATTTAGACCCATTTGTAACATAACCCAACATGGTCTGTCGTATTAAGGTTCTTTTCGACTTTCCTGCTATTCCCTAATATCTTTCTGATTTTGGAGAGATTTCCACTTACTCCACAAGAACAAATATATTCATTGTTTATTAGGTTACTATATTTTGTTCCGTGGAGGCCTTCATTAATTTGCCGCAAATAACTCTGTGGCAATACGCTCTCGACTCTAGCTACATTCGACCTTCAGTAGAACGAAAAACCAGTCAAATTTCCAAATTTTTACTTTTTATTTATTCGATGACTAGTTTCCGTCCGAGATCCGTTTTCAAATCGTGATAACAAATTCGAAAATGGCATTTCCGAAGGTTTCTAAAATTTGCAATGAACATTTACAGCGCATACAGATAACTATTCTTGAGTTATCTGTATCCACTGTAAATGTTGATTGTACATTTTTGCACTCCTCGGAAATTTAATTTTCGACTTTATTACGACAATTTGAAAAGAGGTTTCGGCCCAGAAATAATCATCGAATGAGAGAAAATTAGAAATTTGCGACTTGGACTGGTTTTTCGTTCTATTGATTAACCGAGGTTGCTGACCCAGACTTCTCCAGCATGCTGGAAGTCCGCATATACATTCATCCTCATCATTTGTTATGCTCGCTTCTAGATTCACTGCTTGTTTCTGCAATTTCTGGAATAATTCTTCGAGTACACGATATATTCGCACTTTTTCTTCCTAAGTGTGACTAATTGTGATTCGTAGCTCTTTGGTGTGAGTAGAGCGACTATGGAGACAGAGTTCCTTTGTAAATTTCGTTTACATTTTGTGACGTCCGTTTGTAATGATCGCGCTTTATTTCGGAGGTAATGATAGATTTCTGAAATTTATTTCGACTACAATGGATTGCAAAATGAGACAGAATGTAGGTAAATCTTTGCTGTGGGGACAGTAGGACGCATAGCTGAGACATTTTTTCAGTGAGATCCTACCAAGGTGAGTGTCAGCTAAAATCTTAGCCATGTGTCTGGTCTTGACTGTCCAGGCTTGCAGCCTGGCAACCATCCCACAGGAAACTTTAACCGAATTGAAACAAACTGGACCTGAGGACTGCGCCACACAGGGCAAAGCAAATCCAGTCGGAAAAGACACGCAGTACATACGTGCGAATATTCCCCACAAAAAAGCAGTAATTCCTCACCAATACCTACCATTCCAAGCAAGCTCAAAGACACACAAACCAGGTCTCCTTGATTAGAATGGAAAGCCATTAATCTACCTGAGCCATGTGGGTTCGGTTCTTAATAGATTCCCACGCTCTCGGAGAGTCATTGCTCTTTACTTTGGGCCAAACGCGTGGCGCCCTCGCTAGAGATAACAGCGCGATATGGGAAGGCTTCGTGACCAAAGAGGTCAGTGAGGAAGTGTGGAAGTGTGAACCGCTCGACGCTTTAGGTGGTACGGGCCTCTATCGTCAACACTGATGATGATGGAGAGTCTAGTTCACCAGCGGTCACTCTCTGTCTCGTCAAGTGGTCTCCGTTAAAGGCCATGATAGCGTTGTTTGGAGACGACGGGTACTTGGAGCGGCTTTTTAACTTTTCGACAGTAGGAGAGGTGGTCCAGTCTCTTGGCGTCTTAAGGAGTGGATGAAGGTTCACGTGGTAACCTCCCCACAAAACTATTAATTAAATATTAACCATGAACCAAGTGTAACCTCCCCACGGAAATATTAATTAAATGAATTTTAAATATTGTAACCTCTGAACAAAATTGGTTCCCATTTATAGTCTCCATGCAGAAATGCTTTCACATTTAATATAACCACATAATACAATTCCTAAACCCAGAAATAATAAAAAAATTCAGTAACCTGGTACATTTAATGAAGACAGCAACGCTGCGCCTCGGCCCTGTATTCTGAATAAAAAAGGAAAAAAATCTTACCTCAATAAAAATTGCGAATATATCTGCTCTTACATAAAAAATTTTCGGCTCAGCTCCGTGCAATACTGGCCTATGCTTTGTAATTCTTGAAAGGAATGATCATGGATTGTATATATTCTTTAAATTGAAATGAATGCTTTTTTTAAATTACTTTATATTATAAAAAATTATTATTTGGGGCATTCTTTTAAAAAGAAATTGGATGACAGTTAACATACATTACTAGATATGCGCAAGGCTGCTTCTTTACCTTCTACAATAATACTCATCCTCCAGAGTCCCGACCAGAGCAGACTGCCGACACGCACCGACACGCGCAGACTACTGTCGACTACTGCCGACTTACGCAGACTACTCTCAACTACTGCCGACTACTGTCGACTAGCGACAAGCAACAACTAACTACATACTGCTCTCTGGTCAAAGACTCTCCTAAGTCTTGCCTGTTGCAGGCAGCGCATACATCGCGTACCTCATACATAACCCTCCCCATGGGGGGGCAAAAATTTGGCAGTGATTGTGGGTCAATTGGACTTGCCATGAGCAACAAATTTTTCTTAATTAACTAAGTTTACAATCACAGAATATATACATATATGTAAGTGCAGAACATGAAATAAAATGTAGTGCATATGCACTGAGTGCAGAACATATCAAGTAATGAGAATATGTATACGCAATGAGTACAAAACATATTAACAAATGACCAAAGTGCTCACGCACTGTAGTACAGAACATATCATGAAATCACAAAATGTATAGGCAATGAGTACAAATCATATTAACAAATAACATAAAGTGCACATGCACTGTAGTGCAGAATATCAGGAAATCACAAAAAGTATACGCAATGAATACAAATCATATTAACAAATGACATAAATGCACACGCACTGTAGTGCAGAATATCAGAAAATCACAAAAAGTATACGCAATGAGAACAAATCATATTAACAAATGACATAAAGTGCACACGCACTGTAGTTTTTTTTACTATTTTACAAGAACTAGGATAGGAAAGGGAAGGATTGCATCATGGTTGTAGCACATTAGGTTGCACGCAGCTGCACTGAAAGTCCATATCTTACTACAGAAGCACAACACCAAGTGAGACAATCTGAAGTTCTTTTCCCTGAAGTATTAATCAGAGTAGCCAAGACACTGAAATTTCGTAGTAATATTCCATGTTATCATGTTGGTAGTACATTAGGTACACCGAACAGTGGGACTATAATAACATCTCCATCGCTCAAGGTGGTGGACAGCATGTCGTGTCAACACCACGTTCTTGTAAGGTACACCAACGTAGAATTAGTGCAAAAACCAAATATAGTGCTCCATGAGCATGAGGATAGACAGGACAAACGGATATTACAGTAATTTATGGTAATTACATCAGAAGGTGAAGGTCATTAAGTCTTATGCCAGTCATCATTGATAATAAATAGTCTATCACCTGAGTTGATTAATTAGTGGCACTCATCGCCCAGTTACTGAACATTTCTGTACCATGTATGAAGTATTATAGAATAATGTTCATACGTTATCTATTTACAGAGAACATTGGACTCATTGACCAGTTACAAACCATCAGAAGGCATAATTCAAAACACGAGCTAATGAGTGTAGCATCAAGCTACTAGTATTCATATATATAGCCTAAAAGTGACATAATATAAATTTAAAAATATAAGAAACAGTGGCATTCGTTGGCAAGCAAGTATTGAGTATTACAAAATATTTTTCATTATTAAAGTGACATATAACATATTTAAAAATAATTATTGGCACTCAGTGGCCAGTTACAAACCATCAGAAGTCATCATTCAAAACAGGAGTTAAAGAGTGTAGCATCAAGCTACTGGTATTCATGTATATAGCATGAGAGTGACATAATATAAATTTAAAATATAAGAAACAGTGGCATTCATTGGCCAGCAAGAATTGAATATTACAAAACATTTTCCATCATTCAAGTGGCATATGACATATTTAAAATAATTATTGGCACTCATTGGCCAATTACAAATCATCATACGTCATCAGTCAAAACAGGAGTTAATGAGTGTAGAGCATGCATGCATTATTACAAAATATTATTCACTGTTACTCGGAACTCATCATTCACGGGACATAAGACATAATTAAAATGTACCACTGTGTAACTATTACTCAAAGTCTGTGATTAGAAAATATCATTCCGTATTACTCATAACTCTTTTAAATTGGTAGCATTATTTGGGACTGGTAATACATTTTTTTTTTGTGCTAGCAATGCATTGCGTTGGGATCGATAATTAATTGCTGGGGGATAATAATATTTGCATTTGACTTATTGCTGCAAATGAAGATGTGTAATGTCATTCATCATAAGTCAGCTGTAGCAAGGTTATGAAACAAATAGAGTATATGTGATCACATTCATGAATGACACAGGTTTAATGACCAACTGCTTATAGCACATTAATTTCATGAATAATTTCTCCTGCAAAAAATACAAAATGGATTATGAAACTGAAAGAAGAAACGCATATTATGCTGAGAAGTAGTGAACTTCGAATTAACAGGTGATGAAATGTGTATTAAATATATATGTTCTCTAGCTGTCCTTTCCAAAACCTTCAGTCATCATACCATGTGACATAAGACATACTGTCAAAACGAACTGCAACAAATACCTAAATAACTATATAGCATTTCTTAACTAACAGAAAATATATAAACTTCATCATTATTTTCATCTGCAAAGAAAAACTTCATTGTCATTACTATCATCACCTGCAAAGAAAAACTTCATTATCCATATCACCATAATTCCACTATTATCATCACCTGTAAAGAAAAACTTCATTATCCATATTAGCATATTCTGCATCACTATTCATCTGCAAAAACAGTCACTTCATTATACGACTATTCATAGTATAGAGTTCCTTATCTCTAGCATATTTCATCACTAAAACTAAGATTGTAATTCTGTCTGAGAGCCTGCATCAATCGCCTCGTATTCTGAAAGAAAAAATTAGTTAAGACTGCTGTCATACGATGTGTATAGCATATTCTTGTTAATGCTTGTTAATTCTGATCCATTTACTCTTCGTGACGAGGTATTGCGTCTTATTTCGTTCATTCTGAAGGTGAAAATCCCATTTCTGTTTAATTTATTTTTTTTACACGTTATTTCTTTCTGAAAATGATGAACAGTGATCAATATCTTGCATTTAAATCATATACCCATTATATAAAAGCTGGTTTCTAGTGATATAATTGAGCATACAGTATAGCATGACAGAAAACGTAATATGTCAAAAAACATGTAAAAATAGTCACGATGTTGAGATTATGTAAGAGGTATGCGATGTATGCGCTGCCTGCAACAGGCAAGACTTAGGAGAGTCTCTGACCAGAGAGCAGTATGTAGTTAGTTGTTGCTTGTCGTTAGTCGATATTAGTCGGCAGTAGTCGAGAGTAGTCTGCATGAGTCGGCAGTAGTCGACAATAGTCTGCACGTGTTGGCAGTCTGCTCTGGTCGGGAGTCTGGAGGATGAGTATTATTGTAGAAGGTAAAGAAGCAGTCTTGCGCGTATCTAGTAATGTATGTTAACTGTCATCCAATTTCTTTTAAAAAAATGCCCCAAAAAATAATTTTTTAATAATATAAAGTAATTTTTAAAAAAAGCATTCATTTCAATTTAAAGAATATATACAATCCATGATCATTCCTTTCAAGAATTACAAAGCATAGGCCAGTATTGCACGGAGCTGAGCCTAAAATTTTTTATGTAAGAGCAGATATATTCGCAGTTTTTATTGAGGTAAGAATTTTTTCTTTTTTATTCAGAATACAGGGTCGAGGCGCAGCGTTGCTGTCGTCATTAAATTTACCAGGTTACTGAATTTTTTTATTATTTCTGGGTTTTGGAATTGTATTTTGTGGTTACATTAAATGTGAATGCATTTCTGCATGGAGACTGTAAATGGGAACCAATTTTGTTCAGAGGTTACAATATTTGAATTCATTTAATTAATATTTCTGTGGGGAGGTTACACTTGGCGACATCTGGCCAGGATCATATTTCTTTGTGAATCTTCTGATAAGTAGTCATATATCTGCTCTTATTTACTTAAATGTAGTTTGCATCTGGCGCAACACCTTTACTAATTTGTCACTCTTGCTTTCACAGGTCATTGGCAATTTATTGCTCTTTGCTCTTTGTTGTAATTGTGTTTGTTGCATTTTTGCATTGTCCTTGTTTCATTTGTGCTTAATTTTGTTTGGCAAAAAATGCCGCGAAAAACTGTTAACAGTACTCGCGATTTGCAATGAGTGAAATAGCCGACTCGAATAATTTGACCGATAATATTGGCGACACTCAGTGTAATGATGACAATCCTCCATTTACAGACAACCAGTACGTACTGATCACTAGTAATGATTTTGATCCTAATGATGAACAAATAAATTCAATTGTGTCCTCTGTTAATTTAACGACAATTGATGACGCCGGACGTTCTGTTACAATAAACGCTGCACAGTCTAACACACCCGATTTGCAAAATTAGAATTGTGATCAGATAAATTTTTCTAACGAAAATGAACAGTGTAACCACACCACAAAAATATTAATTAAATATTAACGATGAACCAAGTGTAACCTCCTCACGGAAATATTAATTAAATGAATTTTAAATATTGTAACCTCTGAACAAAATTGGTTCCCATTTATAGTCTCCATGCAGAAATGCATCCACAGTTAATGTAACCACAAAATACAATTCTTAAACCCAGAAATAATAAAAAAATTCAGTAACCTGGTAAATTTAATAACGACAGCAATGCTGCGCCTTGGCTCTGTATTCTGAATAAAAAAGAAAAAATTCTTAACTCAATAAAAACTGCAAATATATCTGCTCTTACATAAAAAATTTTCGGCTCAGCTCCGTGCCATACTGGCCTATGCTTTGTAATTCTTTAAAGAAATGATCATGGATTGTATATATTCTTTAAATTGAAATGAATGCTTTTTTTTAATTACTTTATATTATAAAAAATTATTATTTGAGGCATTTTTTTAAAAGAAATTGGATGACAGTTAACATACATTACTAGATATGCGCAAGGCTTCTTCTTTACCTTCTACAATAATACTCATCCTCCAGAGTCCCGACCAGAGCAGACTGCCGACACGCGCCGACACGCGCAGGCTACTGTCGACTACTGCCGACTCACGCAGACTACTCTCGACTACTGCCGACTACTGTCGACTAGCGACAAGCAACAACTAACTAGATACTGCTCTCTGGTCAGAGACTCTTCTAAGTCTTGCCTGTTGCAGGAAGCGCATACATCGCATACCTCTTACAACGACCCATCTAAGCCAAGTGAACTGTCTTTACCTCTCGCCTCTCTTCCTTTTCTTTCACCTTCTGGTGGGTTTTGTTTTACCTTCACACACTAAGCTTATTTGCTACAACTGTTTACCGAAGTCTGCAGCTCGTGGTCGTGCGGTAGCGTTCTCGCTTCCCGCGCCCCTGTTCCCGGGTTCGATTCCCGGCCTGGTCAGGGATTTTCTCTGCCTCGTGATGACTGGGTAATGTGTGATGTCCTTAGGTTAGTTAGGTTTACGTAGTCTAAGTTCTAGGGGACTGATGACCATAGATGTTAAGTCCCATAGTGCTAAGAGCCATTTTTTTGTTTACTGAAGACTGCTGTCTTGCCTGCCCCCTAATTTTAAAAACAGTTTTTTGATGCTTGTGAGATCTATGAAAATCTGTACTTGGTTGAAAGGAAACCTCGTATCTATTTGGTGGTAATTAATTGAAATCGCGGTAACTTTTTAAATAGTATTTGGTGTTGCCATGTGGGAATTCCGCTCACTCCGTTGGGGATACCTCCTGCACATTCCCACCCCTGTTTCACATATCACTACCAAACAGAACAAATGAACATAACTACTTTGGGTAATGTGATATTCCACTAAACTATTCAAGCTGGTTTGACATTATGGAGCTGAAGTGATTGATACCGATTATGTCAAAAAAATGTCAATCCTGGTCAATCAATCTTCATTTAACAAAGACCTGTTCTCATCTCCAACAATTCCTAACAAATTCTGTTGTTCTGTTGCAAAATCACTAATGAAGTGCACCTTATGAGCAGCAGAAGCCATTCGTTCACCTCTTCTAGAACCGTTATATGTCCAGCCAGGTAAAGATAACAGCCATTCCATCAAGTTCTTGTCCACATGACGGTTCCATCCACGCTGATAGTCAACTCGCCTGGAAACTCTTCGACACACACAAGTTCCTGAGGCCCTCAGACTTGGCTCTCTCAAAGGCTCACTGCTTCAGATCAATCGAACCACTGACTTCGTCACTGCTTCTTCCAGCTCTTATGTTTTTAAACGCCAGACTTCATGTCATCTCCAGGCACAGCCCAAGCAGCCACCAGCAGAGTCTCTCTGTACCCCATGTCGACCACCAATGATACGCCGCAAGCACCGACCATGGACACTGCGCTGGCTTCCAACACATATTAGTACTTCCGATCGCTGCAGGTGACTAGTCACCGCCATCCAGTCTTGCCCCCAGGTCGGCCACGGAGGCGCTCGCGTGTCACACGAGCCCCTCGGTGTCTGAGGCGCTGGGCGTTGCACTGCGTTTTGCGGTTGACTCACAGCTCGAATATTTAGAGGGTGCTGTCTTCCCGTTCAAGGCAACGCCAACATTCAACATAACTCAGAAATTCCTACCTTTCCTCTTGACCTGTGTTCTAGAAAGGCATTTTTAATTCCATCTGGTAAAACAAAACACCCTGATATTGTTGGATGATCTGGGACGAAACTTTGGTGCAAGGAAAGAACAGTTTCACAATATTGGGTGAGTTAAATTGCTTCTTTTTATGTCATTATCTCTTATCTGGATTGTTTCATTTCATGTAAGCTGTTTAAAAGGGTGTGTCCTTGCAGTAAAGCTATTAGATCTGCTTCCATAAAACTTGCAAGAGATAAGCAAATTAAAATGACAGTCTATGTTATATTGTATAAAATCATTTTCGGAATCTGACAAAATGCAGTGACGAAATTCTCAGATACGTCTTAGCTTACCATCTCATTAAATAGATCAACCTACATTAAGAATATTAAGTGACGCAGTGCTTAATTTTCTGAACCGTCGAGCGTGTCAGTACTCATTTTTATGCCTAATGTATTGCAAAGCGTCTGTTGCTCGAGATGGGCGGCAAGCAGACGTTGCATAATAGTGCGATTTTCTTCTTCATGCAGATCCAAATGCACGACCCAGCTCTGATTCCTTTCGACAAGAAACGTATGGATTCCACTGCGGCGACGCGCGCAAAATATTGTAGGACATTTGTTGTTTTAGTGATCTTGCGCGTCGAGCTATATTAGCGCTTACGATTTATTCTGTTTGTTTCTGTAGTGTATCTTTATGACCAGCACAACACCATTTGAAATTTAACTTGATTAAATCAATACTTGTGCTCAGTGGTATATGACACTCTGTTGTTCCACCGGTTTTCATCTTTCATTTGATATTACACAGAAGACTTCAAGAGTTCAATAAACATTTTCAGGCTGCGCTCTAACTTAACACTGAGAATGAGCTAAATTTTATCGTCTAGTCTCGTTAAAGCTATTTCGAACATGGGTATGTCGCATACACTAATGTATGAAGAATGTATTGAACTATAAAAGCAGATTAAAAATCACATGAGATGCAGTGTACAGGTAGAAATAAAATCTGAGGACTCTCCTCCCTTGTTTGAGTGACTGAAGATCTATTGTCAACTGCAGGATTTGGTTGAATCTGTCAGTCCAGCACAGGAAGTGCAGATGTTACAGAAGTAACGTATCTTTTCTGAAAATTGTAATGAACCCTTACATTATGCTTGCCAGTAATTGGAAATAGAGATATATTACTTGCAACAATTTTCACTAAGAAATAAATATACTGAGAAGCAGTAGTTAGAATACAAAGTACCTTGAATACATTTCTACATCATGTTCTTGAATTTACGCCACAGATGAATCCATTACAAGCTTTAGGAAGCTAAAAGCTTTTGCTCGGTTTGATGAGTTACCCCACAATACGAACCCATATGACATAACAGAATGAACGTAAGCAAAGTACACATGTTTTTTATATTTATATCTCCTACATCTGACATCATTCTCACTATAAAACAGACTTGTTTAGGCGGTTCAGCAATTCTGTAGTATGCCCTTCCACACTGAATTTATTGTCGAATGGTAATTCCAGAAAATTTAACATTGTCAATAACTTCGATCTGCATGTTTTCATATGCTATTCAGATGCTGAAAGGAAATCTCTTACATTTTGTGAACTGCATATAGTGGACCTTTTCGAAGTTTAATGACAGTTCATTACCTTTAAACTATTATTAATGGCAGTGAAAATTTGATTAGCAGCTATTTCTAAATCTGCACTTGACTTGCTACTTATTGCAACAAGCTTAGCATCTGGCAGTGTAAAAGACAAGAGGTCATTGGTGCACAGAAGAAGAAGCAGTGGACCCAAGATGGAATCTTGAAGAATACAGCATGTAATTAATTCCCAATCAGATGAAGAAAGACTGCTTACTGCACAGGTATTTCACAACGACAACCTTTGTTTCCTATTAGCTAGATAAGGCTCAAACCATTTTGCCATGAAACCATAATATTCTAAATTACCTAAGAGAATGCTGTGATTCACACAGTCAGAGGCTCTAGACAGGTCACAGGAAATGCCAGCAACATTTGATCTATTATCCAGTAGATTAAGTATATTCCCACTCTAAGTGTAAATAACCTTCTGTATATCGGAACCCATAAGAAACCCATACTGTGACTTGGATGGTACGTTATTTGCAGTCAGATGCTTAAGGAGACACTTGAACACAGACTTTCTCAACATTTCTTTAAAAAGCAAGGAAAAGTGAAAATGGTCGATAGTTTGATGGTATCTGTTTATGTCTCTGCATGTGAAGGGTATTAACTTCAGCATATTTTAGCCAGTCTGGAAATGTTCCACTGATAATAGATTGGTTATACAAATAACTTAAAACAGATCTCAACTCACATGGCCACTCTTTGATTAACTTTGTTGATGTGCTGTCATACCCAATAGATTTTGAGGATTTTATGATGGATGCTTCTTCTGAAGACGTGAGTGTCATTTCCATTTTACTGAACTTTTCTTTATAGACTGGTCCCAGAAACTCTTTAGCACTGTTCACCAAACCTGATAACCCCAAGCTGACAGTAACAGAAACTAAGTAATTCCTTATGATGTTTAGCAACACTACAATGTCTAGTTAATTTTTAGAGCTATCTGTTCCTCTATCTGTCTCTGTCTTCACTACATCCTAGGCAGCACGTTCAGGAGAAGCCATCGCCCTCCCCACACAAGCAGAAGCCGTCGGTTCACCCATCAGGACATCGCTCGACCGCCTCACGTGTTTCTCAATTCTCGCTTGTGATCAAAGGCCCTCGCCTTCATTCCAAGAGCCAATGACCGACGTTAAGAAAATTCTTCGAGAAGCTTTTCAACGTGACAGAAGAGGCAATGACCGTGAAGTCATTCACCTCCAGTGAACTGAAGTAAATAAATACGTGAGACGCAGTGGGCCCGACAGTAGTTTTCAGTTCACTTTCGGTGCTGAAGACCGTAATGGAGGAAGAGACTACATCGTACACAGAAGCACCAAGTCCGCCGCTGTAATGGAATAGCAAGCAGCAGTCTCGCAGCCAGAAGACAGAAGGTATTTGAAGACTGATTTCTATGTACCCGGGTGACTCGTGAGGACAGGAAGGAGACGGCATCACATCAGCAGTCACCTGTGGGCTGGTGATGAAGATCTGACAGCCAAAGACTGGCAAGCTGGAGTCCGTTGTTCGAGTCCGGGACACTGGCCTTCCCCCGCCGCGCTGTTCTGCTAGCCGACGCACAACAGAGACAGATGCGGCCGCATAGAGAGAGAAACACTGGGACACCACATCCGAGGTATCACCATCCGATTCACGACTTCGTTCTCAATAATTAAATGGCCACCGCACAAGGCGCGTCTCCAGTCAACGGCGAAACGTCGACACGAGATACACACCGCCAGGCGTAATCAGACGCCGCCACTCACGCAGCAGCAGAAGGCTTCGCAAACGACACAGCTGCCGCTCTCCCAGCCAGAACAATCCAGTAGGGAAACCATTGTAAAAATCTTTCAATAAAAGTTATCTTATGTAAAAATGTTGTTTCATTCTACCTCATACCTGAGCCAAGGAAGAACCCACCCTGCCTACATGTTGTTAAGAGAGAAAAAGTAACTTATTTAGTGTTTTTCACACTGACATAATGCTTTAGGATCAAATGCCCTTTGCAGTAATGCTCATCCTGACAATTGACTAGCATCAAAAGAGGTTACCCAGTTACAGCAGTATTCTTTGTAATACATTACCATGCTAACAGCATAGTCGTTCCTAGACAGTAGATACAGTCTCCTTTTTGTCACACATAATTTCTTTTTTCCTTGTGTAATCCAATGTTGTTTTTTTTTTTTACTTCTGTTTGATTTGAGTTACCAATTTTCAATAGCAAAAGATATTTTATTAATGAATGATTTGTATTTTAATATTAGTCAGAAGCATTGTTAATACCTAACGGTTCATATCTTTAAGCTACATCCTAAAGTTCTCAACTTTTTATTGATTCAGTACCCTCCTGTATCCAGATTTAATAGATTTTTTTCCTTGACATGTTTCAAAATTTAAGACTAGATGTTGCATGTCATGATCAGAGAACCCATTGGTTCTGTGATAAGACTTTTTTTCCTAGATTTGTCTACAAAGATATTATCAGTATAGGTCTCAGAGAATTTAAATAGCATAGTTGTAAAATTCACATTAAGAACTCAAGTGAATAAAAGTGTTACTGATTGCAATGAATATTCACTGACAGAGCTTTACAATAACCACATTAAAGTCACCTGCAAACACTATCTCCTTCTTTTTCATTGTGAGATGGGACAACAGAGCTTCCAGATATTTTATGAAAAGTTTCAAGTTTTCTGAAGGTGCCGTGTATACACTTATGGTTACAAAGGACATATTATAAGGTACTACTTCTGTTGCACAATCTTCTAAGTGCTGATTTGGCAAAATTTATTAATATTAATATTCTTGAAATCAAAAAAGTTTCTGACAAATATGGTAACTCCTCTTTCTCCATATTTTCTCTACAGAACTAAGAAGCTAGCTTGAATCCCGAAACATTTAATATAACTATACCAGTGATCACATGATGTTCAGAGAGGCAGATGATGTTAAAAGGTTTGCTCAACACAAATAACCAACTCATTATGCTTACCCATTCGTCCTCAGATATTCTGATGCAATAAATATAAGAGATTTTGTGCACTTGCTGAATTACAACGGGATGAACCTAATTTTTGGGTGAATTTTTGAATATCTCTAATTTCAATCAGAGGCTGTCTGCATGAATTGTGTTCATTAAAGTTAGCTTCCTGCCTGCCTGTTTTATCAATGTGAATGTAATATTCGGCCTGTCGCTGAAAATATTTAATTTCTGCTTCCCTATTCTAAGAGAAACTGCTGTTCTGTCACTTGTAACCACTGGTACTTTGCCACTTGTGATAAAAGAACGTAAGATTAAAAATTAACGTACGATATACATCAATAACTGTATTCTCCACAGTCCACTTTCACTGCTGTATACAGCAAGCTAAAAGTTCCAAATCTAGTGCCGTTAAGATCACTAAATGCCCATTACCTAATGTGAAAGTCTTAATTGCTACAATTTTAAATTTTACTCTTAATCAGAACACGACAGATTTTTACTTGTAACTACTGATATATATATAACCTTCTAAATACCCTTGAGACTAGGTCAGTTAAACAAAATCTGTCCATGATGCTGATGTGACGATCGTGCAAGTCAAATATTTCGTTGATAAACTCATGTAAGATTTGAGGTTAGAAGCAATGAAAACTATAAATGTATAACGAATATGTTAAAACAATGCACTGTATTGTGCCTGTACTATATATAACAAATGTTTTAAAAGGTATTGCATAATTAATTAATACAGTATAGTTCTATAGCGCAAACAAAACAAAATGCTCCTGTGCTCTTGAGGTGTATAACGAATGGTAACAAACGTCAGTTTTAGAGTTATGTAGCAAGTGTAAATGAGTAACATGTTTATAAAGTGTTTTGTTTCTGCTTTGAGAGATCAAATGTGTGTTTTCAGTTCCATCAACGCAGTATAATACATGCACAGCGTTGCCAGACTTACGAGCTCAATGTGCCACATCCTTCATATTGTAGATATTACTGCCCATTTACATTAGGCTCTGCAAACTTTATTAATATTATCATATATGTAGCTACTATAGCTATAAAAGACTCCAGTAATCTCAAGTCCATCGTCACAATTGCTGCAGCACTGTACCTGACATCAGTGTGAGCCTACTGTCTGGCAAACATCTGAAGCTCCATGCAGCTTCTGTAGTCTCCCAGCACTGGCAACAGCATCAGTTTCTCGACCAGTTGCTCACTATGGATCGCTTCATGCACAGCCATTTCGCTGATTTAGGTTAAGCTAAACACGCGCCACACATTGGGTATAATCCACGGCATGGGCAGCAGCACATGGATGTACAGATCGTGCTGTCCCCATTGCAATTTCACGTCCATGGAAACCATAACAAGATAATATGTAAAAAAAACTATTGTCGCAAAACAGCTCATCAACTGAACTAAATTCTGCACACTGTATGCTGCATTGATAGTTTTACTAATTTGACAGAGGAGGTGGTGTACTCCCCTAAGTTTTGCTAGATGAATGCATTTGTTAGCAGATATTTCTTTAGGGATGTCACATGGCTCACCATAACAATATTCTATTATGAACCTGTGAGACGAGAAAATTCTTTCATTAAACAAGATGAAATCTTTTGCAAGTGGTTTTTTTAGACTTCCAGTGTGGCAGTTCTTGGCAGTTGTGTGTACTGAATGCGACATAGATCTATCGAGTTCATCCTCTGCAGTTACTTCGGAAGCCAGCAATAGTTTCTCATTTAGTCCATGAAAGCATCTCTGCAGCATTACATTGAATATGAAGAACTGTAAGACAACTAAACTCCTGATGAAGTCTGTGACTAAGAACGGTAGCATCACTGAAACTATATCTACACAACAATACACTGTAAAAACATATTCATAAATTGAGAAACTGATTATGCCTACGACAGTCCACTTAAAAATTGGTGATGAATATAAACATTTTGTCAAACGACTCTCGAAAAGTATCTTGTTTACTGTAACAATTTGTAAATGCCAAGTGTCGAATCGTTTTTGTTTTAATGTTAAGCTCCAGAGTATTGAAACAAAAGTAACGGCTACACACATTATTGTGTAACAAACGGCCGAAAATGTCCCAACTATGTCTTCATACTCATTTGATACGGCCATTTTCGTAACTGCAAAATAAAAAAGTGGCACTAATACAACGGCCACACCAGCATTATACTGTTTTCCTGTGGTAGACACATAAAACCTATCAATGCTGAGGTCGAAGGACAATGGCGCAGTACCTGCAACCCTAGAAAGAAAGAATAACACCCTCATCAGTACGTGCATTTCGTGGCAGGTCTGTACTTTCACGACACTTCCTGCTTTGGCTCCCTACATATATAGCAGGTGGATACTGTAATTCAAATACTTGGGTAATTGGGACCATATCGATTTGGCAGGTCCCATTACCAAACAAATTGTTAATTATGAAGATACTTATAAGCTCCATGCTATTTAACAGAGGAAAGCAATTACATGTAAGTGACGAGATAATGTAATGAAATCAATATGATATGATAAGTGAGTCTCTGGTTTCTAGTTAATTATTGGAGTCACTTAGTGCGCATGTCAGTTTTTATTTGGTAACAAACTGTCTATTCCTTGATGGCTGCTACAGTATGTTCCACAGGACTGCCACAAAAACATGATTCATAATTTACATACGCTCTTAACTGGAGCAAAACAAATTCTCCTGGTAATTCAGTGTTAATTATTTGGAATAGTTAACACCCTACCACTTGTATGCTTTCAACTATTCACTCGTCATTCTTGTATTTGATTGTAAAATATAAGATTAGCATCTTTTTACACTTAGTCTCAATCAGCAAAGGAAATATGTACATTAATTGAGTTTTCAATAGTAAGTAATTGGATCCTAGCTGATAGCTACACTGCCACTAATTTACAACTTCAACAATATCGTCACACACTCAGTGATGACTTTCAGGTCTATTCCATGAATTCTATTTATAGATGTAACTCATAAGTGATTATAGAATAGACAAATACATTCGAAGAAAGGGTTTAATTTGACGAAATGTTACTAATACCCTTCGAGTAACAAGGCAGGTTGTAAGATGTGCACTACATTATCAGAATAAGCTACTACCATAAGTAATTATAAAAAGTCTGAAATGTTAATCTTAGCTCTACTATATAAATATAAATGCTCTGCATATAATAGAACGCATGGAAGGACACACGTGGATAGCAAAATAATTACCTAACAATGCCAAATAACATTCACATTTAATATAGTCACAATGCAAATAAATGTGCATAGCAATGTACACAAACATCAGTTACTAGCTGGTCACTCATCAAGCCCTAGTACAAACATTGTGGAATGTGTAAACTTTCAGCTAATAGTCAAAGCGGAAAAATAAGGTTCTTTCCTATTTTCTGTAAGCAATGAACTGAAGCTAGTGAAGAATGATTTTTGAAGAGCCTCAGCCTACTGAGTCTGTTAGTTTTATGTTCTATGTATCATTTGTTCAATTAACTGTAGTGTTGTGGAACTATTATTTTACACTCACACTACTCATCCAAATGTAAATATAGCTACGCATTAACCATTTACTATATTTTAATAAGTTTGTGAACTAGTAATTCCTTTCCACCAACCTTTACACTTCGCAAACGTGGACATTCTTCTACAGAATAGAAAGAGTTATCAAGAAGAAATATGTTCATTTTTTTTAATTTGACTAGACTGTTGAACATTTTATATCCCTGAGTAGATGAACAAGAAGTTTCAGTGGTAGTGTTGTACACTACCATTTACAATATTTTAATAAGTTTGTGAACTAGTAATTCCTTTCCACCAATCTTTACACTTCGCAAACGTGGACATTCTTCCACAGAATAAAAAGAGTTATCAAGACGAAATATGTTCATTAATTTTAATTTGACTAGACTGTTGAACATTTTATATCCCTGAGTAGATGAACAAGAAGTTTCAGTGGTAGTGTTGTACATCCTCGTTTGTGCTAAAGATGACCTTAACGTGAAGTAAGGAATGTTACTTTTTCTTCCAGTGCTGCGATTATATACATCATTGTTCTTTTTGACTAGCGGTGGATTACTTATAAGACTTAATGATAGGATTGTTATACAGTGTAACATTAGTCAAAATGCCTAACTCCTTAAATAAACGCCCACAAGATGATTGTGGGTGTGCACCACATTTTATTGTTACAGTATGTTTTTTTGAGAAATAAAGATGATTTATCCCTGAGCGGTCTTCCATATAATATAAGCCTACTGACAAAAATGGGCAAAGTTTCCAATGAGTTGATTTGTCTCTCTTCAAGATTTGGGATGATTCTGAACTAAGTTGTTTCAGGAGTTCCCAAACATGTTTTTTTTTCATTTTAAATTATTGTGAAATATGTACCCAAATATTTTTAAGTTTCATCCTAGTTTTTATGGCCACACCATACATTACACTAATCACTGGCATACTACTTCTAAATGAGCAGGAATGAGTATGTTGTGGCTTTTTGAAATTTAGAATAAGACCATTTGTAGAATAACTCTTTAAATACTTTTCAGGATACTGTTTACCGATTTATCCATTGTGGTCTTCATGTTTGGTCTGATTGCAGTACTAGTGCTACCCATTAAAATAACTAATTCTGTTTGCTGGGTATTAGGTGGGTGGTCTCTGAAATACATTAGAAATAGTTTTGGACCTAAGATTGAGCCTTCTGGATGCCCATACGCGATTTCTCCCCAATCTTAAGTCTTCCCTGCTTACATTGGTTGAATTATTAGTTGTTTCTGTTTCATATGAAATTACCCATTTATATGTTATATAATTTTTTCCATAGAACTTAAGTTTATCCAGAAGAATATTGCGATTCACACAGTCAAATTTCTCACACAGGTCACAGAAAATACCAACTGGTACCATTACATTATATAGTGCTTCCAAAACGTGATAAAGGAATGTGGAAGCGGCGTCCAGGGATGAGTAATTCATTAAAATCCAAATTGTGATATACTGAGGATATTACTACTGCTCAGATGGGGTACTGTTGAATTTCTCACACAGGTCTCAGAAAATACCAACTGGTGCCATTACATTATATAGTGCTTCCAAAACTAAACATGTTGGAAACTGTGGCAGTAAAAACATTCTAAATCTACGATCATATAAATGTTCTTCATTTATGACAATTGGTTTTGACAGAATTTAATGCCATGTTTAAATCTTTATTTTTTTGTAAATTTGGTAATTTTCAGCTGTAACCTTATATCAAATTGTCATTTTAATGTTTGAAATGTAGCAGATTACGTAAAGGTTTATCATAAGTAAAACACTTAAAATCAAAAAGCACATTTTGCATGTGACCATGTATTTATATACAGCACACATAGATAACTTTTACAACATAAATATCAAATACAGATCAAGAAATATTTTTGCGATATAGGCTTTAGGAAGTTTTTACCAATAACAGCAGATCGCTCCTCCTGATTTATCAATACGAAAAATTTCAGTGAATTTACGCCATCACGGTGACTTTCTCGTAGAAAGCTTTAACAATGGCATATTCCAATCTTCCTGAAAAAACAATATGAATTAGTCAAACACTACACACTTCAAAAGTCATTGGCTATTATATGGCAACATGTCTTTAATCTTCTGTTGGAAACTGCACCTAATACAGATAAGCCTTTATTTATGAGAGACATCTACATCTACATCTACATTTATACTCCGCAAGCCACCCAACGGTGTGTGGCAGAGGGCACTTTACGTGCCACTGTCATTACCTCCGTTTCCTGTTCCAGTCGCGTATGATTCGCGGGAAGAACGACTGTCTGAAAGCCTCCGTGCGCGCTCTAATCTCTCTCATTTTACATTCGTGATCTCCTCGTGAGGTATAAGTAGGGGGAAGCAATATATTCGATACCTCATCCAGAAACGCACCCTCTCGAAACCTGGCGAGCAAGCTACACCGCGATGCAGAGTGCCTCTCTTGCAGAGTCTGCCACTTGAGTTTGTTAAACATCACGGTTACCAAATAACCCTGGGACGAAACGCGCCGCACTTCTTTGGATCTTCTCTATCTCCTCCGTCAACCCGATCTGGTACGGATCCTACACTGATGAGCAATACTCAAGTATAGGTCGAACGAGTGTTTTGTAAGCCACCTCCTTTGTTGATGGACTACATTTTCTAAGGACTCTCCCAATGAGTCTCAACCTGGTACGCGCCTTACCAACAATTAATTTTATATGATCATTCCACTTCAAATCGTTCCGCACGCATAGTCCCAGATATTTTACAGAAGTAACTGCTACCAGTGTTTGTTCCGCTATCATATAATCATACAATAAAGGATCCTTCTTTCTATGTATTCGCACTACATGACATTTGTCTATGTTAAGGGTCAGTTGCCACTCCCTGCACCAAGTGCCTATCCGCTGCAGATCTTCCTGCATTTCGCTACAACTTTCTAATGCTGCAACTTCTCTGTATACTACAGCATCATCCGCGAAAAGCCGCATGGAACTTTCGACACTATGTACTAGGTCATTTATATATATTGTGAAAAGCAATGGTCCCATAACACTCCCCGGTGGCACGCTAGAGGTTACTTTAACGTCTGTAGACGTCTCTCTGTTGATAACAACATGCTGTGTTCTGTTTGCTAAAAACTCTTCAATCCAGCCACACAGCTGGTCTGATATTCCGTAGGCTCTTACTTTGTTTATCAGGCGACAGTGCGGAACTGTATCGAACGCCTTCCGGAAGTCAAGAAAAATAGCATCTACCTGGGGGCCTGTATCTAATATCTTCTGGGTCTCATGAACAAATAAAGCGAGTTGGGTCTCACACGACCGCTATTTCCGAAATCCATGTTGATTCCCACATAGTAGATTCTGAGTTTCCAAAAACGACATGATACTCGAGCAAAAAACATGTTCTAAAATTCTACAACAGATCGACGTCAGAGATATAGGTCTATAGTTTTGCGCATCTGCTCAACGACCCTTCTTGAAGACTGGGACTACCTGTGCTCCTTTCCAATCACTTGGAACCTTCCGTTCCTCTAGAGACTTGCGGTACACGGCTGTTAGAAGGGGGGCAAGACTACATAAGTCTCTTAATTTCAGAAACAGAAGTGGATGACACATACTTATGATTGAATTTTTGTAATGTGCTTGTCCAATGCACTTTTTTTACTTTTCTTCAACTCTTCATCTCTATAATTTACACTAAATTAACGAAAGATTATTAAATACATCTGCTTCCAGAGGCTGAGGATTTATAAGCTTTACATTTTAATTAATAGTGATACCATCCTCTTCTATGGCTTGTAGTCCTGTCTCTCATTGTGTTGAACTCCACATAGCCTTATATTTGTTATCACAATTACTGATTACTGAAGTCCCTACGTTTTTTAATTAGTTTTCAAAGTAATTTTGAACTGTTTTGTAGTGAACAAAGTCACAAATACAACTCTGGTTTATTTCATATTCTACTTTATCTGTTTAATGTCCGTTCTCATTAGCTTGTATACGAAGCTGTTTTCAAATATTGACATGAAATTGTAATGGAAAAGATTAATTTTTATGTCAGCATTTCGTTCCGGTTTTCTTTTGTAAATTTTCTTAAAATATTTTCCTGAAATCATAGTTATTCGAACTGATTTCCACATAGCAGTGGCTACACTGAAAGGCACTATGTTATTTATCCTAACTGTGCATCATAATCAGAGAGAGCATTTGTTACAGGTCTATTGTTACTTTCTTGGTTTTCAGCTTCATCACCTTATATACTACTATATTAGGTCAAGTCCTTGTTTAATAGTCTGATTTTTATGCAATATTCTAACAAACGTTCAACCACATATAGGCAACGCAAATTATAGCATATGTAGTATATATGACCAGACATCTTTTATATATGTATTGTATGTGAGCATGTATAAATAATACATATACGAGAAAAGTTGTTGGAAAAACTCAAAACCATTTTAACCGATTTTCTTCAACTTTTTATGTTATACTCAAATAAACGTTTTCAATGGCGTATCGTAAGGTATATATACACTGATGTCATAAATTAAAGAAAAAACCGCTGTTTCCACGTCCTGTGTCTTATTCGCTTCGCGACATAATCATACAAACAGTGATCTACACGACTCTATTGTGTACAGAAGATGACATTCTGATCGAAGGATAACCATGTTAACGACGACGTCAGGGAACCTATGAAACGAGGTACCGTTTTCCAGTTACCCCCACATCCATAATCTCTGTGTGTACACGGTCACAGACGGTGTAGTATTGCACAGAGGAGATGCTTACTCAGCCTGCATCCGAACACAGCAGTTGCAGTCCCTATCCATGCTAAAAACTGTTGTGCAAGGAACGTCTGAATTAATCTACAGAGAGCACAAACAAATCGACACAAAATTTAAACGGTTATTAAAATACAAGTTTGCCTAGTAAATGCAGTAATGCTGCTACTTGCGCACTGCTGACACACTGCTTGGCAGCGGAAGGAGACTACGCGATTTTACACTATTTAGGTACTAAAACGCAAAGCTACAACTCTCAAATACAATAATACGCCCGAAATTTTTGTATTAAACAATGCAAGTACCAAAAACACGCAAAGAAATTAAGAATTAAACTATGTAACAAATGAGTGAGCTTGGAGTATACGGCTTTCTGCTGGCAGCTGCTTATCCAACCGCGGCAGGGAATTCCACATCATTAAATAAGGACATATCCTTTCATAAACGAATGTTGGTAGGAGCTTTTCTACATCTGAGGGCTGATGTCTGCTCAATGTTCACACTGGTCACTTAATAATTGCGCTAGCACCAGCACTATGAGAATGCCAATCAGGTTTGCTTTAAATACAATCTGTAACGGTCGCGAGCATCATTACCTTTAAGTTTTGACGTTGATTGTGGCTTTAATGCGACAAAGACGCCATTGCCAAAACCTCACTGACTTTCCACGAGATCGTGTTATAGGGCTACGAGATGCCAGATGTTCCTTCTACGATATTGTAGGCAGATTTGGAAGGGAGGTAGGAAGAAAGGTAGCCATTGCCAATGATTCTTGGTAGTAGTGGTCTCAGGAATGTATGGCCTCTAGAACAGCGGACACTGGACGGCTATGTGACACTGCCGAAGGGAAGACAATTGTGTATGACTTATGGCTCTACACACCGTACTGCACCTGCAGCAGCAATCTGAGTAGCAGTAGGCTTCAGGGACAGATCCTAGTCAGACACCCTGTGGCGTGCGTTACACTCACCCCCAATCCACAGCAATTTCAGACTTTAGTGGTGTCAAGTGATAACACATTGGAGGGCAGGATGGAGGTCTGTTGGGTTTTCTGAGTAAAGATGGTTCTTCAATAGTGCAGTTGATGACCGTGTGTTAGTTAGGAGAACAGGTGAGGGCCTGCAACCAACATATCTGTGTGTTAAGCACACTGTACATGGCCGCCCGGTGTGGCCGAGCGGTTCTAGGCGCATCAGTCTGGAACCGTGCGACCGCTACGGTCGCACGTTCGAATCCGGCATGGATGTGTGTGATGTCCTTAGGTTAGTTAGGTTTAAGTAGTTCTACGTTCTAGGGGACTGATGACCTCAGATGTTAATCCCATAGTGCTCAGAGCCATTTGAACCACACTATACCTATGCCTGGACATTTGATCTGGGTGCAATTTGTATGATAGCAGGAGAACTCTTGTGTTTATCTCACGCTCAGTGACTGCCAATTTATACGTCACTCTGGTGATTCGACCAGTTGTGCTGCCATTCATGACGAGCATTTCAGTGGGTATTTAGCAATTGAATAACGCATGCCAACATATTCATAGTCTAGAGTGTGTCTAAATGGTGCTCTGCCCTGTCTCCAGTTAAGCACCAGTGGAACGTCACTGGACGACAACTCCAGCACCATCCACAAACAGCGCTACCCGTCCCTGTATTGACTGGGAGAGTGCTACAGGCATGGAACTCGGTCCAACAAACTGACGTCGGGTACCTGTACAACGCAATATATGCGCGTCTCCTTGTTTCCATTCAACATTCTGGCGGCTACATCGGTCATTAATGTACCAGCATTGTACATTTGGAGTGGCTTACGTATCTCACACTTACATTAGCCTCTGGTCTTATAGTGTTAATCAGTTGTCTTATTAATTATGTTTATGTGTCTTTATAGCTCACTATCATACAGCTTATGGACCAGGAAACAGAGGAGATCATAAAGAGAAATTGATAATATTAGAACAGAATTATGACTAGTATCTTCCACTTCACATGTAAACTGATTACCAGCGTTTATAAATAAAGAAGTCTCCCAAAGAGAGTTCCGATGGTGAGTAAGCTGTGATTGTCGACAACAACAATGTACTTCGTAAATCCATTGAAAAAAAACATTAAACTAACCTTATTTCCAAAAGTTAAATTCTCTATATTAATAATTTTCTGGTATGATGATTTTTCCAACAGTGTACATTATTTTATATCTCAATCCCACCTATAGTTTAATTGTAACTATCTGTTCAAAATAAATATCACCCTCTCCAGATTGTTTTAATTCTTGGCACTGTGCATCTGTTTAAGTCACAAGAACTGTAAACACAAGCTGCATCTTGTTTCTTATTTGTGGTGAACTTTGATCAGAATTTCATGTCAGATATATCTTGATACAAATACTGGACTATTATTGTTCAATATTAATTTGGAATGAAATCGTACATAAGAAGTAATGAATGAGAATGCAATTGTTTCTCATGACTTACAAGAGGATAGCACAGTAAGTAACTGTCATTGCCTTATTAATTATGCGTTTGTATCTTTAAAACTGACCACCACACTGCTAATGGAGCAGGAAATAGAGGAGACCATAAAGAGAAACTGAAAATCACAACAAAATTATGAGTAGTATCGTACACTTCACTTGGAAATTGATTACCAGCTTTTATAAATTAAAATGTGTCCTAAACAGAGTTCCAATGGTGCAGTGATTGTTCATATCAGCAAAATGTTGTGACACTTCATAGCAAATAACATTACACTAACCTGTAAGATTGGTGAAATATTTAGGCACACATAACTATTAGCAAATATTCATGATGGAAATGGGGCTTATATTACTGTTGTTGTGATATTAAAACCTACTACTGCAACATATGAGGAGAGTCACCATCACCCAGCAGACCTCCATACTGTCTTTAATTGTGATAAACTGTGAGGCAATACTATGGCCACCCTTAGCTCATTTGGGGGCTGGTACTACCATCTACAGAGTACGCGTATATCTTCTATTTGAGCCCTACATACTCCATAATCTGTGAGCTTTTCGCCTAGTCTTTCATCAGCCCAGTGACCTTGTTCTGAGGTGTTACGCCGCAAGGACTGTAGGCTGCGTATCTGGACACAGTGAATTACTCAGGATTGCAATTAATTACTTCATACAGATTGCAGGTTTTCGCCCAGTAGATTAAACTGTCTGTATCTGTATATCGTGACTCGACACCAGCGAAGTTTGGTTTTGCAAACTTGTAGTGCAATCAGTACACCTGAAGTTTAGAGAGGTCCAGAACACACGTGTCGATAATGACAGGCTTCATGAATCCCAGGGAAATTTTAGCCGTCTCAACAGCGACTATCCCTTCACTGAAGATGGTGGCCCACTTAAAGTTTTGCCTGGTCACTTAATCTCTTGCGTCTTAAGGCCCATCTCAAGGCTCAACTAAATGAATTTCGCCACGATTTCTAACATCCTCCATGGTTTTGCCGAAAGCACAATATTCATTAGTTTATAAAAGTCGTTATCAGACTCACATGTCATGAGAGCCATCTGTTCGGTATTAACATCAGTGTTCTTTTACAATTAGGGACACTGCTCAAAGTAGATACCTTGGTTGACCCTAAGAAGTCACGTCCCCAACGTGAGACACCACTGGAGTAGTGTAGAATGTATCTCCACTTATTCATCAGCGTTGTTTTCAGGTTGGAGATGGAACAATTTCGTCGGAGTAGCTGCTCTGGACACAATGGTGAGCCGCCGTTCTAACGACACAATTCAGCTGTATGTTTCTCAAGTTCTGCCTCGCTGTAAATTTTATACTTCGACTGAAAGTATAGCTGTCAGAACCCTCAAAATGGCAGAGTTTATTGCATGGCATGCTCATAGAGATTGCTTACACCCTTGCACAGTATGTAATTCTAATCGCCAGATGGTCTGTGCCCCTTCTCACTCATTCACAAGTTATTTGCATTGGCATACATACAGACACACTGGAAAATCCATCTCAAGTCCCACTTTAAAAAAAAGTAACATATTAACATCAGTCGTTTGATTATGAAACATGTCTTTTCCACTCTGTGTCCCACAAAAGCCAAAATGTGGTGTTATAGAAGGCACAAACCAGATTGTCTGTGCTAATACATGAATTCCAGAATTCCAAAAAAATAGCTTCAAGCAAGAGCACATCTGTCTGCATGTACAATTCTACATATCCGCTAAATCAGAGATGTTGAACGCCTCTCAAGGGTTCACTGTTTGCCTGTACTCCGCACCCGTTACGGTAGTGCCTGTAAGTTTTCTGATTCTGACATCATTCTCCATCTGAAATTCCCCTAGTGCTCAACAAAGAAGTGAGCATCGTACTCACTCAAATAATTGGGTACACCTGCCACATTAACAGTTCAGAACAGTGGAGTAACAGGTAAAGTTGGTGCCAAATCAAAAAATGCCAGTTGTCAGATGCAGGTGGAACATATTACAGGTTATGGAGCACTTAAGGGGACATTCCTGGTGGTAGATAACTTGTCAGCCAGATGCACATCAGTTACTGGGCTTTTACAAGAGGGTAACGTAAGATCGGCTTCTCTGTGGGAAAGTGTTTTATGCAAGTTTATGGTAAGTGGCTAGTTCTGGATTTAATTAAAAGTACAACCAAGCTTGGTAAGTTTTGTCAGAGGATAAAGGTCAAGTTTGTAGGTACTGAGGAACTTTGTCTGATAACAGACATGCTCAGAATGTGAGTAACAAATTTTTGCAATATAAATATTTTTGTGACTGTAAGATGTATAATTTCAGAAGTTGTTATGTTATACCTCTGAATATGTCAGTGTATATTTACTTATATAACAGGATATTACCGACTACATGTTTTGTGACACACAAACAACCATTATTCTAATATGTCATAATGTAGTTACTTACTGTCTTATGTTAACACTTTCCTTTCTTTAAATTTTATACAACACTATATGTGTATTTTTGGATTTATTATAAGTACAAATGACACATGAGTCATACAGAAAACAGTGTTTAGCATATCATGATTTTTCCTTAACTGTCTTCTTATTAGTAAAAACTAATGAAATTTGGGGTACACATGACACTAAAACACAATATTTCATAACATTCACAATTTTTCTTTGCACATTTTGAATATTAGTTTCAGGTCATTAAAACATACTAAGTCAATTTATTAACAATACTAGTTAATTGATATCATGTAACACAAGCATATTACCAAACATTTGAAAGCAACATTGTCAGAAGTCTAATAGACATAGTGACAAATTTGGGATTTTTGCTATGTGTAACAACGCTCTGTAAATAGAGATGGTGTTGGCAAATTACAAACATCAATGGATGCATTACTGCGTATCTAGGTTTTTTGCTAGTTGCCAGAGAGTAAGCTCATACATGTATAACTGTAGAAGTGCATGCAGCATTAAGAAGAAGAACTTTTTGCATGATAATACTTGTTATCAAGCCATTACATCACAGTTACAGCAGCTCCACCTCAAAATACTACTGTGCCGTTTTCCAAACTTAGAAATATAAAACACTTGCCAGTGTTGATGATAAATTTTATTGAATTTCACAGATTCTGTTCAACTTTAATTCTGACCCAGTGCAAACCATTGAGCTACATCGCCACCACCACCAGTAGGATCCTGTTCCAGTCAGTAAGTATCCCGATATAGCTGCATGGAACAACATTGCCACCACGACTTCCCTGCTACCTGTATTCACGTTACTGTAAACAGCGCCAGAAGACTGCAAACTCGGAAAGTCTGGCAACCAATACGTGCAACTAGGTTAGAAATGGTATTCTGAAGGTAACAACAATATGCTTTGGGGTTCAGAAAAGTTTCTTAGGTTAGCTATATCAGCAGCATTTATGTGGAAAGAGATAATGAAACGCAGGTGAAGCGTTGTATTTATGGTGAGGGTTCGACCTGATTGTAGGGAGCAAGTGGGATTCAATTTAACAGTTCTTTTATTTAGCATATCAATTTTCAGACAAGAGGACATAAACCACGTCCAAAAAAAGAAAAAATAAGTTTCTGTAGCCTGAAAGATGTTAAATACGGCAAAAATGATCATGAACAAAATATGCTTTTGATAACATCACAAGAAAGTCAAATACAGAACAAATTCAATCTGGCTAAATAACTGGCAACCAGGCCAAATACATACTTTGAAAAGCTTGTCACTCTGCCATAATCACAAATGAAAAGAGAAAACTTAGGACTTTAAAGAATGCTTAATGTATTTAGGATCAGTAATGTAGGCCTTAATTGCACCAGAGAATAGAGACATCAGTTGCCTACCATACTACAAGCTGCCCAAGTTTATGCCTGTACAACCTACTATAAAACATATATGACAACTCATTACATATATGTAATTTCATTCACGTGAGGTAATAACAAAAGAAAACGTGTGTGAACCACCGAAAGAGACACAAGAATTCAATACAGAATCGCCTCTTCAAATTACTTTTATAAGTAACTGATTCACGCTCGTGGCAAACACTATCAACTTCGTTTTAATTTGCTAAATCATGCCCACAGCACATACTGACACAACTGTACCTACTCTCTATCGCAACACACCAAGCCGGATCCACACATGCCACAAACGCAAATAAGTCATCTCTCAGCACTCGCAGACTTGCTTCAACAGATACTTTTGTAAGCAGCTACGCTCAAAGCACGTACGCACGTAGCTCAGTGCAAAGCGTCAATCACAAGGCCGACAGGTTGTCACTGTCGATTGCAAAACCACTCAGATAGTCCTCCGTACAACCAACAAAAGCCATACATTTGCCTTCTCTGGAATTGTTGTGTGATCGGCCAAATAAACATACTGACGGTTCAGTCAGGTCGTTGCCTATATAGCAGCCTAATCCAGGCTGACAGTCACCTGTCATCTGTCTTTCTCACACCATTTCTTGACGCCTTCAGATTTGGCTATTCCAAAGACTCGCTGCTTCGTATCTCTCTCACCATTCACCATTTTGGCTCGTATACTGTACTACCACAGGCTTGCCGTAACTGCCCATCTACAAGCGCAGTCTGAGCCGCCAGCCTCGACAGGAACCAATCACGACACGACGTCGACTTCCTGCAGTTGTTACTAATTCTGATAGCTGGAGCTGACAACCGATAATTGTCCATATCTGCATCCACTTGGGCTGTGGCACGCTCCGTCCACCCTTTCCGCACACAAGCGTGACACGTTATATAATACGAATCCCTGGAGATAGAGAAATCGACTGTGTTCTTTACACACAACACCACCCCCTTCCCCCATATCCGAAAATCCTACCTCCTCCTACGTCAACAGGCGAGCACCACTTACAACAACTGGAAATAACAAATACAATGACTGTTGCGCCTAATCACTATCTGCCATTCTGTCATACAGCAGTAGTTAGTAGGGCTACTTTGAATAAGATACATACGCTTTTAGACCAATTTGTACCATAACCCAACATGGTCTGTCGTATTAAGGTTCTTTTCGACTTTTCTGCTATTCCCTAATATCTTTCTGATTTTGGAGAGATTTCCACTTACTTCGCAAGAACAAATATATTCATTGTTTATTAGGTTACCATATTTTGTTCCGTGGAGGCCTTCATTAATTTGCCGCAAATAACTCTGTGGCAATACGCTCTCGACTCTAGCTACATTCGACCTTCAGTAGAACGAAAAACCAGTCAAATTTCCAAATTTTTACTTTTTATTTATTCGATGACTAGTTTCGGGACGAGATCCGTTTTCAAATCGAAATAACAAATTCGAAAATGGCATTTCCGAAGGTGTCAAAAATTTGCAATGAACATTTACAGCGCATACAGGTAACTAATCTTGAGTTATCTGTATCCACTGTAAATGTTGATTGTACATTTTTGCACTCTTCGGAAATTTAATTTTCGGCCCAGAAATAATCATCGAATGAGAGAAAATTAGAAATTTGCGACTTGGACTGGTTTTTCGTTCTATTGATTAACCGAGGTTGCTGACCCAGACTTCTCCAGCATGCTGGAAGTCCGCATATACATTCGTCCTTATCATTTGTTATGCTCGCTTCTGGATTCACTGTTGTTCCTGCAATTTCTGGAGTAATTCTTCGTGTACACGATATATTCGCACTTTTTCTTCCTCAGTGTGACTAATTCTGATTCGTCGCTCTTTGGTGTGAATAGAGTGACTATGGAGACAGAGTTCCTTAGCAAATTTCGTTTACATTTGTGACGTCCGTTTGTAATGATCGCGCTTTATTTCGGAGCTAATGATAGTTTTCTGAAATTTATTTCGACTACAACGGATTGCAAAATGAGACGGAATGTAGGTAAATCTTTGTTGTGGGGACAGTAGGACGCATAGCTGAGACAGTTTTTCAGTGAGATCCTACCAAGGTGAGAGTCAGCTAAAATCTTAGCCATGTGTCTGGTCTTGACTGTTCAGGCTTGCAGCCTGGCAACCATCCCACAGGAAACTTTAACCGAATTGAAACAAACTGGACCTGAGGACTGCGCCACACAGGGCAAAGCAAATCCAGTCGGAACAGACACGCAGTACATACGTGCGAATATTCCCCACAAAAATGCAGTAATTCCTCACCAAAACCTACAATTCCAAGCAAGCGCAAAGACACACAAACCAGGTCTCGTTGGTTAGAATGGAAAGCCATTAATCTACCTGAGCCATGTGCGTTCGGTTCTTAATCGATTCCCTCCCTCTGGGAGGGTCATTGCCCTTAACTTTGGACCAAACGCGTGGCGCCGTCGCTAGAGATAACAGCGCGATATCGGAGGACTTCGTGACCACTGAGGTCAGTGAGGAAGTGTGGAAGTGTGAACCGCTCGACGCTTTTGGTGGTACGGGCCTCTATCGTCAACACTGATGATGGTGGAGAGTCTTGTTCACCAGCGGTCACTCTCTGTCTCGCCAAGAGGTCTCCATTAAGGGCCATGATAGCGTTGTTTGGAGACGACGGGTACTTGGAGCGGCTTTTTACCTTTTCGGCAGTAGGAGAGGTGGTCCAGTCTCTTGGCGTCTTACGGATTGGAAGAATGTTCACGTCCCATCTAAGCCAAGTGAACTGTCTTTACCTCTCGCCTCCCTTCCTTTTTTTCACCTTCTGGTGGGTTTTGTTTTACCTTCACACACTAAGCTTATTTGCTACAACTGTTTACTGAGGTCCGCAGCTCGTGGTCGTGCGGTGGCGTTCACGCTTCCCGCGCCCGGGTTCCCGGGTTCGATTCCCGGCGTGGTCAGGGATTTTCTCTGCCTCGTGATGACTGGGTGTAGTGTGATGTCCTTACGTTAGTTAGGTTTAAGTAGTTCTAAGTTCTAGGGGACTGATGACCATAGAAGTTAGGTCCCATAGTGCTCAGAGCCATTTTTTTGTTTACTGAAGACTGCTGTCTTGCCTGCCCCCTAATTTTAAAAATTGTTTTTTGTTGCTAGTGAGATCTATGAAAATCTGTACTTGGTTTAAAGGAAACCTCGTATCTATTTGGTGGTAATTAATTGAAATCGCGGTAACTTTTTAAATAGTATTTGGTGTTGCCATGTGGGAATTCCGGTCACTCCATTGGGGATACCTCCTGCACATTCCCACCCCTGTTTCACATATCACTACCAAACAGAACAAATCGACATAACTACTTTGGGTAATCTGATATTCCACTAAACTACTGAAGCTGGTTTGACATTATGGAGCTGAACAGATTGATACCGATTATGTCAAAAAAATTTCAATCCTGGTCAATCTATCTTCATTTAACAAAGACCTATTCTCATCTCCAACAATTGGTAACAAATTCTGTTGTTCTGTTGCAAAATCACTCATGAAGTGCACCTTATGAGCAGCAGAAGCCATTCGTTCACCTCTTCTAGAACCGTTATATGTCCAGCCAGGTAAAGGTAACAGCCATTCCATCAAGTTCTTGTCCACATGACGGTTCCATCCACGCTGATAGTCAACTCGCCTGGAAACTCTTCGACACACACAAGTTCCTGAGGCCCTCAGACTTGGCTCCCTCAAAGGCTCACTGCTTCAGATCAATCGAACCACTGACTTCGTCACTGCTTCTTCCAGCTCTTATGTTTTTAAACGCCAGACTTCATGTCATCTCCAGGCACAGCCCAAGCAGCCACCAGCAGAGTCTCTCTGTACCCCATGTCGACCACCAATGATACGCCGCAAGCACCGACCATGGACACTGCGCTGGCTTCCAACACATGTTAGTACTTCCGATCGCTGCAGGTGACTAGTCACCGCCATCCAGTCTTGCCCCCAGGTCGGCCACGGAGGCGCTCGCGTGTCACACGAGCCCCTCGGTGTCTGAGGCGCTGGGCGTTGCACTGCGTTTTGCGGTTGACTCACAGCTCGAATATTTAGAGGGTGCTGTCTTCCCGTTCAAGGCAACGCCAACATTCAACATAACTCAGAAATTCCTACCTTTCCTCTTGACCTGTGTTCTAGAAAGGCATTTTTAATTCCATCTGGTAAAACAAAACACCCTGATATTGTTGGATGATCTGGGACGAAACTTTGGTGCAAGGAAAGAACAGTTTCACAATATTGGGTGAGTTAAATTGCTTCTTTATATGTCATTATCTCTTATCTGGATTGTTTCATTTCATGTAAGCTGTTTAAAAGGGTGTGTCCTTGCAGTAAAGCTATTAGATCTGCTTCCATAAAACTTGCAAGAGATAAGTAAATTAAAATGACAGTCTATGTTATATTGTATAAAATCATTTTCGGAATCTGACAAAATGCAGTGACGAAATTCTCAGATACGTCTTAGCTTACCATCTCATTAAATAGATCAACCTACATTAAGAATATTAAGTGACGCAGTGCTTAATTTTCTGAATCGTCGAGCGTGTCAGTATTCATTTTTATGCCTAATGTATTGCAAAGCGTCTGTTGCTCGAGATGGGCGGTAAGCAGACGTTGCATAATAGTGTGATTTTCTTCTTCATGCAGATCCAAATGCACGACCCAGCTCTGATTCCTTTCGACAAGAAACGTATGGATTTCACTGCGGCGACGCGCGCAAAACATTGTAGGACATTTGCTGTTTTAGTGATCTTGTGCGTCGAGCTATATTAGCACTTACGATTTATTCTGTTTGTTTCTGTAGTGTATCTTTATGAGTAGCAAAACACCATTTGAAATTTAACTTGATGAAATCAATACTTGTGCTCAGTGGTATATGACACTCTGTTGTTCCACCGGTTTTCATCTTTCATTTGATATTACACAGAAGACTTCAAGAGTTCAATAAACATTTTCAGGCTACGTTCTAACTTAACTCTGAGAATGAGCTAAATTTTATCGTGTAGCCTCGTTAAAGGTATTTCGAACATGGGTATGTCACATACACTAATGTATGAAGAATGTATTGAACTATAAAAGCAGATAAAAAATTACATGAGATGCAGTGTACAGGTAGAAATAAAATCTGAGGACTCTCCTCCCTTGTTTGAGTGACTGAAGATCTATTGTCAACTGCAGGATTTGGTTGAATCTGTCAGTCCAGCACAGGAAGTACAGATGTTACAGAAGTAACGTATCTTTTCTGAAAACTGTTATGAACCCTTACATTATGCTTGCCAGTAATTGGAAATAGAGATATATTACTTGCAACAAATTTCATTAAGAAATAAATATACTGAGAAGCAGTAATTAGAGTACAAAGTACCTTGAATACATTTATACATCATGTTCTTGAATTTACGCCACAGATGAATCCATTACAAGCTTTAGGAAGCTAAAAGCTTTTGCTCGGTTTGATGAGTTACCCCACAATACGAACCCATATGACATAACAGAATGAACGTAAGCAAAGTATACATGTTTTTTATATTTATATCTCCTATATCTGACATCATTCTCACTATAAAACAGACTTGTTTAGGCGGTTCAGCAATTCTGTAGTATGCCCTTCCACACTGAATTTATTGTCGAATGGTAATTCCAGAAAATTTAACACTGACAACTTCGATCTGCATGTTTTCATATGCTATTCACATGCTGAAAGGAAATCTCTTACATTTTGTGAGCTGCATATAGTGGACCTTTTCGAAGTTTAATGACAGTTCATTACCTTTAAATTATTATTAATGGCAGTGAAAATTTGATTAGCAGCTATTTCTAAATCTGCACTTGACTTGCTACTTATTGCAACAAGCTTAGTATCTGGCAGTGTAAAAGACAAGAGGTCATTGGTGCACAGAAGAAGAAGCAGTGGACCCAAGATGGAATCTTGAAGAATACAGCATGTAATTAATTCCCAATCAGATGAAGAAAGACTGCTTACTGCATAGGTATTTCACAACGACAACCTTTGTTTCCTGTTAGCTAGATAAGGCTCAAACCATTTTGCCATGAAACCATAATATTCTAAATTACCTAAGAGAATGCTGTGATTCACACAGTCAGAGGCTCTGGACAGGTCACAGAAAATGCCAGCAACCTTTGATCTATTATCCAGTGGATTAAGTATATTCCCACTCTAAGTGTAAATAACCTTCTGTATATCAGAACCCATAAGAAACCCATACTGTGACTTGGATGGTATGTTATTTGCAGTCAGATGCTTAAGGAGACACTTGAACACAGCCTTTTTCAACATTTCTTTTAAAAGCAAGGAAAAGTGAAAATGGTCGATAGTTTGATGATATCTGTTTATGTCTCTGCATGTGAAGGGTATTAACTTCAGCATATTTTAGCCAGTCTGGAAATGTTCCACTGATAATAGATTGGTTATACAAATAACTTAAGACAGAACTCAACTCACATGGCCACTCTTTGATTAACTTTGTTGATATGCTGTCATACCCAATAGATTTTGAGGATTTTATGATGGATGCTTCTTCTGAAGATGTGAGTGTCATTTCCATTTTACTGAGCTTTTCTTTATAGACTGGTCCCAGAAACTCTTTAGCACTGTTCACCAAACCTGATAACCCCAAGCTGACAGTAACAGAAACTAAGTAATTCCTTATGATGTTTAGCAACACTGCAATGTCTAGTTAATTTTTAGAGCTACCTGTTCCTCTATCATTATGGCCCCATCTGTCTCTGTCTTCACTACATCCCATGCAGGACGTTCAGGAGAAGCCATCGCCCTCCCCACATAAGCGGAAGCCGTCGATTCACCCGTCAGGACATCGCTCGACCGCCTCACGTGTTTCTCAATTCTCGCTTGTGATCAAAGGGCTTCGCCTACATTCCAAGAGCCAAAGACCGACGTTAAGAAAATTCTTCGAGAAGCTTTTCAACGTGACAGAAGAGGCAATGACCGTGAAGTCGTTCACCTCCAGTGAACTGAAGTAAATAAATACGCGAGACGCAGTGGGCCCGACAGTAGATTTCAGTTCACTACCGGTGCTGAAGACCGTCATGGAGGAAGAGACTACATCGTACACAGAAGCACCAAGTCCGCCGCTGTAATGGAATAGCAAGCAGCAGTCTCGCAGCCAGAAGACAGAAGGTATTTGAAGACTGATTTCTATGTACCCGGGTGACTCGTGAGGACAGGAAGGAGACGGCATCACATCAGCAGTCACCTGTGGGCTGGTGATGAAGATCTGACAGCCAAAGACTGGCAAGCTGGAGTCCGTTGTTCGAGTCCGGGACACTGGCCTTCCCCCGCCGCGCTGTTCTGCTAGATGACGCACAACAGAGACAGATGCGGCTGCATAGAGAGAGAAACACTAGGACACCACATCCGAGGTATCACCATCCGATTCACGACTTCTTTCTCAATAATTAAACGGCCACCGCACAAGGCGCGTCTCCAGTCAACGGCGAAACGTTGACACGAGATACACACCGCCAGGCGTAATCAGACGCCGCCACTCACGCAGCAGCAGAAGGCTTCGCAAACGACACAGCTGCCGCTCTCCCAGCCAGAACAATCCAGTAAGGAAACCATTGTACAAATCTTTCAATAAAAGTTATCTTATGTAAAAATGTTGTTTCATTCTACCTCATACCTGAGCCAAGGAAGAACCCACCCTGCCTACATGTTGTTAAGAGAGAAAAAGTAACTTATTTAGTGTTTTTCACCCTGACATAATGCTTTAGCATCAAATGCCCTTTGCAGCAATGCTCATCCTGACAATTGACTAGCATCAAAAGAGGTTACCCAGTTACAGCAGTATTCTTTGTAATGCATTACAATGCTAACAGCATAGTCGTTCCTAGACAGTAGATACAGTCTCCTTTTTGTCACACATAATTTCTTTTTTCCTTGGTAATCCAATGTTGTTTTTTTTTACTTCTGTTTGATTTGAGTTACCAATTTTCAATAGCAAAAGATATTTTATTAATGAATGATTTGTATTTTAATATTAGTCAGAAGTATTGTTAATACCTAACAGTTCATATCTTTGAGCTACATCCTAAAGTCCTCAACTTTTTATTGATTCAGTACCCTCCTGTATCCAGATTTAATAGATTTTTTTCCTTGATATGTTTCAAAATTTAAGACTAGATGTTGCATGTCATGATCAGATAACCCATTGGTTCTGTGATAAGACTTTTTTTCCTAGATTTGTCTACAAAGATATTATCAGTATAGGTCTCAGAGAATGTAAATAGCATAGTTGTAAAATTCACATTAAGAACTCAAGTGAATAAAAGTGTTACTGATTGCAATGAATATTCACTGACAGAGCTTTACAATAACCACATTAAAGTCACCTGCAAACACTATCTCCTTCTTTTTCATTGTGAGATGGGACAACAGAGCTTCCAGATATTTTATGAAAAGTTTCAAGTTTTCTGAAGGTGCCGTGTATACACTTATGGTTACAAAGGACATATTATAAGGTACTACTTCTGTTGCACAATCTTCTAAGTGCTGATTTGGCAAAATTTATTAATATTAATATTCTTGAAATCAAAAAAGTTTCTGACAAATATGGTAACTCCTCTTTCTCCATATTTTCTCTACAGAACTAAGAAGCTAGCTTGAATCCCGAAACATTTAATATATCTATACCAGTGATCACATGATGTTCAGAGAGGCAGATGATGTTAAAAGGTTTGCTCAACACAAATAACCAACTCATTATGCTTACCCATTCGTCCTCAGATATTCTGATGCAATAAATATAAGAGATTTTGTGCACTTGCTGAATTACAACGGGATGAACCTAATTTTTGGGTGAATTTTTGAATATCTCTAATTTCAATCAGAGGCTGTCTGCATGAATTGTGTTCATTAAAGTTAGCTTCCTGCCTGCCTGTTTTATCAATGTGAATGTAATATTCGGCCTGTCTCTGAAAATATTTAATTTCTGATTCCCTATTCTAAGAGAAACTGCTGTTCTGTCACTTGTAACCACTGGTACTTTGCCACTTGTGATAAAAGAACGTAAGATTAAAAATTAACTTAGGATACACATCAATAACTGTATTCTCCACAGTCCACTTTCACTGCTGTATACAGCAAGCTAAAGTTCCAAATCTAGTACCGTTAAGATCACTAAACGCCCAGTACCTAATGTGCAAGTCTTAATTGCTACCATATTAAATTTAACTCTTAATCAGAACACGACAGATTTTTACTTGTAACTACTGATATATATATAACCTTCTAAATACCCTTGAGACTAGGTCAGTTAAACAAGATCTGTCCATGATACTGATGTGACGATCGAACAAGTCAAATATTTCGTTGATAAACTCATGTAAGATTTGAGGTTAGAAGCAATGAAAACTATAAATGTATAACGAATATGTTAAAACAATGCACTGTATTGTGCCTGTGCTATATATAACAAATATTTTAATAGGTATTGCATAATTAATTAATACAGTATAGTTCTATAGCGCAAACAAAACAAAATGCTCCTGTGCTCTTGAGGTGTATAATGAATGGTAACAAACGTCAGGTTTAGAGTTATGTAGGAAGTGTAAATGAGTAACATGTTTATAAAGTGTTTTGTTTCTGGTTTGAGAGATCAAATGTGTGTTTTCAGTTCCACCAACACAGTATGATACATGCACAGCGTTGCCAGACTTACGAGCTCAATGTGCCACATCCTAGACGTTGTAGTTATTACTGCCCATTTACATTAGGCTCTGCAAACTATATTAATATTATCATATATGTAGCTACCGTAGCTATAAAAGACTTCAATAATCCCAAGTCCATCGTCACAATAGCTGCAGCACTGTACCTGACATCAATGTGAGCCTACTGTCTGGCAAACATCTGAAGCTCCATGCAGCTTCTGTAGTCTCCCAGCACTGGCAACAGCATCAGTTTCTCGACCAGTTACTCACTATGGACCGCTTCATGCACAACCATTTCGCTGATTTAGGTTAAGCTAAACACGTGCCACACATTGGGTATAATCCACGGCATGGGCAGCAGCACTTGGATGTACAGATCGTGCTGTCCCCATTGCAATTTCACGTCCATGGAAACCATAACAAGATAATATGTAAAAAAAAAACAATTGTTGCAAAACAGCTCATCAACTGAACTAAATTCTGCACACTGTATGCTGCATTGATAGTTTTACTAATTTGACAGAGGAGGTGGTGTACTCCCCTAAGTTTTGCTAGATGAATGCATTTGTTAGCAGATATTTCTTTAGGGATGTCACATGGCTCACCATAACAATATTCTATTATGAACCTGTGAGACGAGAAAATTCTTTCATTAAACAAGATGAAATCTTTTGCAAGTGGTTTTTTTAGACTTCCAGTGTGGCAGTACTTGGCAGTTGTGTGTGCTGAATGCGAAATAGTTCTATCGAGTTCATCCTCTGCAGTTACTTTGGAAGCCTGCAATAGTTTCTCATTTAGTCCATGAAAGCATCTCTGCAGCATTACATTGAATATGAAGAACTGTAAGACAACTAAATTCCTGATGAAGTCGGTGACTAAGAACGGTAGCATCACTGAAACTATATCTACACAACAATACACTGTAAAGACATATTCATAAATTGAGAAACTGATTATGTCTACGACAGTCCACTTAAAAATTGGTGATGAATATAAACATTTAGTCAAACGACTCTCGAAAAGTATCTTGTTTACTGTAACAATTTGTAAATGCCAAGTATCGAAACGTTTTTGTTTTAATGTTAAGCTCCAGAGTATTGAAGCAAAAGTAGCGGCTACACACATTATTGTGTACCTACGTCCGAAAATGTCCCAACTATGTCTTCATACTCATTTCATACAGCCATTTTCGTAACTGCAAAATAAAAAAGTGGCACTAATACAACGGCCACACCAGCATTATACAGTTTTCCTGTGGTAGACACATAAAACCTATCAACGCTGAGGTCGAAGGACAATGGCGCAGTACCTGCAACCCTAGAAAGAAAGAATAACACCCTCGTCAGTACGTGCATTTCGCGGCAGGTCTGTACATTCACGACACTTCCTGCTTTGGCTCCCTACGTATATAGCAGGTGGATACTGTAATTCAAATACTTGGGTAATTGGGACCATATCGATCTGGCAGGTCCCATTACCAAACAAATTGTTAATTATGAAGATACTTATAAGCTCCATGCTATTTAACAGAGGAAAGCAATTACGTGTAAGTGACGAGATAATGTAATGAAATCAATATGATATGATAAGTGAGTCTCTGGTTTCTAGTTAATTATTGGAGTCACTTAGTGCGCATGTCAGTTTTTATTTGGTAACAAACTGTCTATTCCTTGATGGCTGCTACAGTATGTTCCACAGGACTGCCACAAAAAAATGATTCATAATTTACATACGCTCTTAACTGGAGCAAAACAAATTCTCCTGGTAATTCAGTGTTAATTATTTGGAATAGTTAACACCCTACCACTTGTATGCTTTCAACTATTCACTCGTCATTCTTGTATTTGATTGTAAAATATAAGATTAGCATCTTTTTACACTTAGTCTCAATCAGCAAAGGAAATATGTACATTAATTGAGTTTTCAATAGAAATTAATTGGATCCTAGCTGATAGCTACACTGCTACTAATTTACAACTTCAACAATATCGCCACTCACTCAGTGATGACTTTCAGGTCTATTCCATGAATTCTATTTATTGATGTAACTCATAAGGGATTATAGAATAGACAAATACATTTTAAGTATCAATGTTTCATACATTCGAAGAAAGGGTTTAATTTGATGAAAAGTTACTAATACCCTTCGAGTAGCAAGGCAGGTTGTAAGATGTGCACTACATTATCAGAATAAGCTACTACCATAAGTAATTATAAAAAGTCTGAAATGTTAATCTTAGCTCTACTATATAAATATAAATGCTCTGCATATAATAGAACGCATGGAATGACACACGTGGATAGCAAAATAATTACCTAACAATGCCAAATAACATTCACATTTAATATAGTCACAATGCAAATAAATGAGCATAGCAATGTACACAAACATCAGTTACTAGCTGGTCCCTCAACAAGCCCTAGTACAAACATTGTGGAATGTGTAAACTTTCAGCTAATAGTCAAAGCGGAAAAATAAGGTTCTTTCCTATTTTCTGTAAGCAATGAACTGAAGCTAGTGAAGAATGATTTTTGAAGAGCCTCAGCCTACTGAGTCTGTTAGTTTTATGTTCTATGTATCATTTGCTCAATTAACTGTAGTGTTGTGGAACTATTATTTTACACTCACACTACACATCCAAATGTAAATATGGCTACGCATTAACCATTTACTATATTTTAATAAGTTTGTGAACTAGTAATTCCTTTCCACCAATCTTTACATTTCGCAAATGTGGACATTCTTCTACAGAATAGAAAGAGTTATCAAGAAGAAATATGTTCATTTTTTTAATTTGACTAGACTGTTGAACATTTTATATCCCTGAGTAATTGAACAAGAAGTTTCAGTGGTAGTGTTGTACACTACCATTTACAATATTTTAATAAGTTTGTGAACTAGTAATTCCTTTCCACCAATCTTTACACTTCGCAAACGTGGACATTCTTCTACAGAATAGAAAGAGTTATCAAGAAGAAATATGTACATTAATTTTAATTTGACTAGACTGTTGAACATTTTATATCCGTAAGTAGATGAACAAGAAGTTTCAGTGGTAGTGTTGTACATCCTCGTTTGTGCTAAAGATGACCTTAACGGGAAGTAAGGAATGTTACTTTTTTTCTTCCAGTGCTGTGATTATATACATCATTGTTCTTTTTGAATAGCAGTGGATTACTTATAACAGACGTAATGATAGGATTGTTGTACAGTGTAACATTAGTGAAAATGCCTAAATAAACGCCCGAGAAATAAAGATGATTTATTCCTGCGCGGTCTTCCATATAATATAAGCCTACTGACAAAAATGGGCAAAGTTTCCAATGAGTTGATTTGTCTCTCTTCAAGATTTGGGATGATTCTGAACTAAGTTGTTTCAGGAGTTCCCAAACATGTTTTTTTTCATTTTAAATTATTGTGAAATGTGTACCCAAATATTTTTAAGTTTCATCCTAGTTTTTATGGCCACACCATACATTACACTAATCATTGGCATACTAGTTCTAAATGAGTAGGAACGAGTATGTTGTGGCTTTTTGAAATTTAGAATGAGACCATTTGTAGAAGACCTCTTTAAATACTTTTCAGGATACTGTTTACCAATTTATCCATTGTGGTCTTCATGTTTGGTCTGATTGCAGTACTAGTGCTACCCATTAAAATAAGTAATTCTGTTTGCTGGGTATTAGGTGGGTGGTCTCTGAAATACATTAGAAATAGTTTTGGACCTAAGATTGAGCCTTCTGGATGCCCATACGCGATTTCTCCCCAATCTTAAGTCTTCCCTGCTTACATTGGTTGAATTATTAGTTGTTTCTGTTTCATATGAAATTACCCATTTATATGTTATATAATTTTTTCCATAGAACTTAAGTTTATCCAGAAGAATATTGCGATTCACACAGTCAAATTTCTCACACAGGTCACAAAAAATACCAACTGTGCCATTACATTATATAGTGCTTCCACAACTTGATAAAGGAATGTAGAAGCGGCGTCCAGGGATGAGTAATTCATTAAAATCCAAATTGTACTTTACTGAGGATATTACTACTGCTCAGATGGGATGCTGTTGTTGAATTTCTCACACAGGTCACAGAAAATACCAACTGGTGCCATTACATTATATAGTGCTTCCACAACTTGATAAAGGAATGTAGAAGCGGCGTCCAGGGATGAGTAATTCATTAAAATCCAAATTGTACTTTACTGAGGATATTACTACTGCTCGGATGGGATACTGTTGTTGAATTTCTCACACAGGTCACAGAAAATACCAACTGGTGCCATTACATTATATAGTGCTTCCAAAACTAAACATGTTGGAAACTGTGGCAGTAAAAACATTCTAAATCTATGATCATATAAATGTTCTTCATTTATAACAATTGGTTTTGACAGAATTTAATGCTATGTTTAAACCTTTATTTTTTGTAAATTTGGTAATTTTCAGCTGTAACCTTATATCAAATTGTCATTTTAGTGTTTAAAATGTAGCACATTACGTAAACGCTTATCACAAGTAAAACACTTAAAATCAAAAAGTACATTTTGCATGTGACCATGTATTTATATACAGCACACATAGATAACTTTTACAACATAAATATCAAATACAGATCAAGAAATATTTTTGCGATATAGGCTTTAGGAAGTTTTTACCAATAACAGCAGATCGCTTCTCCTGATTTATCAATACGAAAAATTTCAGTGAATTTATGCCAGCACTGTGACTTTCTTGTTGAAAGCCTTAACAATGGCATATTCCAATCTTTCTGAAAAAACAATATGAATTAGTGTAACACTACACATTTCAAAAGTCAGTGGCTATTATATGGCAACATGTCTTTAATCTTCTGTGGGAAACTGCACCTAATACAGATAAGCCTTTATTTACGAGAGACATCTACACCTACATCTACATCTACATTTATACTCCGCAAGCCACCTAACGGTGTGTGGCGGAGGGAACTTTACGTGCCACTGACTTTACCTCCGTTTCCTGTTCCAGTCGCGTATGGTTCACGGGAAGAACGACTGTCTGAAAGCCTCCGTGCGCGCTCTAATCTCTCTCATTTTACATTCGTGATCTCCTCGTGAGGTATAAGAAGGGGGAAGCAATATATTCGATACCTTATCCAGAAACGCACCCTCTCGAAACCTGGACAGCAAGCTACACCGCGATGCAGAGCGCCTCTCTTGCAGAGTCTGCCACTTGAGTTTGTTAAACATCTCCGTAACGCTATCACGGTTACCAAATAACCCTGGGACGAAACGCGCCGCTCTTCTTTGGATCTTCTCTATCTCCTCCGTCAACCCGATCTGGTACGGATCCCACACTGATGAGCAATACTCAGGTATAGGTCGAACGAGTGTTTTGTAAGCCACCTCCTTTGTTGATGGACTACATTTTCTAAGGACTCTCCCAATGAGTCTCAACCTGGTACGCGCCTTACCAACAATTAATTTTATATGATCATTCCACTTCAAATCGTTCCGCACGCATAGTCCCAGATATTTTACAGAAGTAACTGCTACCAGTGTTTGTTCCGCTATCATATAATCATACAATAAAGGATCCTTCTTTCTATGTATTCGCACTACATGACATTTGTCTATGTTAAGGGTCAGTTGCCACTCCCTGCACCAAGTGCCTATCCGCTGCAGATCTTCCTGCATTTCGCTACAACTTTCTAATGCTGCAACTTCTCTGTATACTACAGCATCATCCGCGAGAAGCCGCATGGAACTTCCGACACTATCTACTAGGTCATTTATATATATTGAGAAAAGCAATGGTCTCATAACACTCCCCTGTGGCACGCCAGAGGTTACTTTAACGTCTGTAGACGTCTCTCCGTTGATAACAACATGCTGTGTTCTGTTTGCTAAAAACTCTTCAATCCAGCCACACAGCTGGTCTGATATTCCGTAGGCTCTTACTTTGTTTATCAGGCGACAGTGCGGAACTGTATCGACGCCTTCCGGAAATCAAGAAAAATAGCATCTACCTGAGAGCCTGTATCTAAATTTTCTGGGTCTCATGAACAAATAAAGCGAGTTGGGTCTCACACGATCGCTGTTTCCGGGACCCATGTTGATTCCAACATAGTAGATTCTGAGTTTCCAAAAACGACATGATACTCGAGCAAAAAACATGTTCTAAAATTCTACAACAGATCGACGTCAGAGATATAGGTCTATCGTTTTGCGCATCTGCTCGACGACCCTTCTTGGAGACTGGGACTACCTGTGCTCTTTTCCAATCATTTGGAACCTTCCGTTCCTCTAGAGACTTGCGGTACACGGCTGTTAGAAGGGGGGCAAGACTACATAAGTCTCTTAATTTCAGAAACAGAAGTGGATGACACATACTTATGATTGAATTTTTGTAATGTGCTTGTCCAATGCACTTTTTTTTACTTTTCTTTAACTCTTCATCTCTATAATTTGCACTAAATTAACGAAAGATTATTAAATACATCTCCTTCCAGAGGCTGAGGATTTATAAGCTTTACATTTTAATTAATAGTGATACCATCCTCTTCTATGGCTTGTAGTCCTGTCTCTCATTGTGTTGCACTCCACATAGCCTTAAATCTGTTATCACAATTACTGATTACTGAAGTCCCTGTTTTTTAATTAGTTTTCTAAGTAATTTTGAACTGTTTTGTAGTGAACAAAGTCACAAATACAACTCTGGTTTATTTCATATTCTACTTTATCTGTTTAATATCTGTTCTCATTAGCTTGTATACGAAGCTGTTTTCAAATAATGACATAAAATTGTAATGGAAAAGATTAATTTTTATGTCAGCATTTCGTTCCGGTTTTCTTTTGTAAATTTTCTTAAAATATTTTCCTGAAATCATAGTTATTCGAACTGATTTCCACTTAGCAGTGGCTACACTGAAAGGCACTATGTTATTTATCCTAACTGTGCATCATGATCAGAGAGAGCATTTGTTACAGGTCTATTGTTACTTTCTTGGTTTTCAGCTTCATCACCTTATATACTACTATATTAGGTCAAGTCCTTGTTTAATAGTCTGAATTTTATGCAATATTCTAACAAACGTTCAGCCACATATAGGCAACGCAAATTATAGCATATGTAGTATATAAATACATATATATTATATGAATATGAAAGGTTTCATCAACTCACTTCAAATTCTTACATGGTATATATATACACTCCTGGAAATTGAAATAAGAACACCGTGAATTCATTGTCCCAGGAAGGGGAAACTTTATTGACACATTCCTGGGGTCAGATACATTACATGATCACACTGACAGGGCCACAGGCACATAGACACAGGCAACAGAGCATGCACAATGTCGGCACTAATACAGTGTATATCCACCTTGCGCAGCAATGCAGGCTGCTATTCTCCTATGGAGACGATCGTAGAGATGCTGGATGTAGTCCTGTGGAACGGCTTGCCATGCCATTTCCACCTGGCGCCTCAGTTGGACCAGCGTTCGTGCTGGACGTGCAGACCGCGTGAGACGACGCTTCATCCAGTCCCAAACATGCTCAATGGGGGACAGATCCGGAGATCTTGCTGGCCAGGGTAGTTGACTTACACCTAGAGCACGTTGGGTGGCACGGGATACATGCGGACGTGCATTGTCCTGTTGGAACAGCAAGTTCCCTTGCCGGTCTAGGAATGGTACAACGATGGGTTCGATGACGGTTTGGATGTACCGTGCACTATTCAGTGTCCCCTCGACGATCACCAGTGGTGTACGGCCAGTGTAGGAGATCGCTCCCCACACCATGATGCCGGGTGTTGGCCCTGTGTGCCTCGGTCGTATGCAGTCCTGATTGTGGCGCTCACCTGCACGGCGCCAAACACGCATACGACCATCATTGGCATCAAGGCAGAAGCGACTCTCATCGCTGAAGACGACACGTCTCCATTCGTCCCTCCATTCACGCCTGTCGCGACACCACTGGAGGCGGGCAGCACGATGTTGGGGCGTGAGCGGAAGACGGCCTAACGGTGTGCGGGACCGTAGCCCAGCTTCATGGAGACGGTTGCGAATGGTCCTCGCCGATACCCCAGGAGCAACAGTGTCCCTAATTTGCTGGGAAGTGGCGGTGCGGTCCCCTACGGCACTGCGTAGGATCCTACGGTCTTGGCGTGCATCCGTGCGTCGCTGCGGTCCGGTCCCAGGTCGACGGGCACGTGCACCTTCCGCCGACCACTGGCGACAACATCGATGTACTGTGGAGACCTCACGCCCCACATGTTGAGCAATTCGGCGGTACGTCCACCCGGCCTCCCGCATGCCCACTATACGCCCTCGCTCAAAGTCCGTCAACTGCACATACGGTTCACGTCCACGCTGTCGCGGCATGCTATCAGTGTTAAAGACTGCGATGGAGCTCCGTATGCCACGGCAAACTGGCTGACACTGACGGCGGCGGTGCACAAATGCTGCGCAGCTAGCGCCATTCGACGGCCAACACCGCGGTTCCTGGTGTGTCCGCTGTGCCGTGCGTGTGATCATTGCTTGTACAGCCCTCTCGCAGTGTCCGGAGCAAGTATGGTGGGTCTGACACACCGGTGTCAATGTGTTCTTTTTTCCATTTCCAGGAGTATATATATATATATATATATATATATATATATATATATATATATATATATATATATATAAAGACAAGTAGCAATTTAATATTGTCTCCAAATATCTAGATGATTTACTTCAAATTTTTTCACAAAATTCCGATAAATGTTTGACCAGACATCTTTCATATACGTATTGTATGTGAGAATGTATAAATAATACATATATGAGAAAAGTTGTTGGAAAAACTCAAAACCATTTTAACCGATTTTCTTCAACTTTTTATGTTATACTCAAATAAACGTTTCCAATGGCGTATCGTAAGGTATATATACACTGATGTCATAAAGTAAAGAAAAAACCGGTGTTTCCCCGTCCTGTGTCGTATTCGCTTCGCGACGTAATCATACAAACAGTGATCTATACGACTCTATTGTGTACAGAAGATGACATTCTGATCGAAGGATAACCATGTTAACGACGACGTCAGGGAACCTATGAAACGAGGTACCGTTTTCCAGTTACCCCCACATCCATAATCTCTGTGTGTACACGGCCACAGACGGTGTAGTATTGCACAGAGGGGATGCTTACCACACTCTCTGCGGTGGAGGGTCTTAGGAAGAAAGGAAGCCCGACAGTCGCAAACTGATTTGGTCCGATGGCTTAATGTGTATCGTTCTGCTGCAGAGTGGCCTTTATTGTCCAAGATGTGCTGTATGTGTGTCTCTGACTCGTCTTCACCGAAAGGACATTCAGAGTGCAGTCGTCAACACGCCAGCTGAACGGTTGAACTGTGGGCCGATGTTGTTTCCACAGATCAGTCCCTGATTCGTCTAGAGACTGGATCTCGATGGATTCGCATCTGGAGGGAACGTGGAAAACGATCTTGGTGTCCAAACATTGTGAAAAGGGACCGAGATCGAAGATGATCCCTAAAGGTGTGGGCATGGATTATGTTTACCACTCGAACCCCACTTCATGAAATTTTACGGATGAATGGGCAAGGTTTAACTGCTGTCACGTATCACGACGAATGTTTGGACCTCATTTGCGGTTGTTGCGCGGTGCTGTGCTCCGAGACGCTATACTCGTGGACGTTAATGCTCGACCTCAAAGAGCACCAGTTGTTGATGTTTTCTTGGAAGTTGGAGATACTACATACATGGCGTGTCCTGCACGCTATCCCGATTTGTATCCCATAGAGCACGTCTATAACGCGCTATGGAATCGGCTTTTACCATGTCAGCATTCACCAACCACTCTCCAAGACTAAGAGCAGCTTTGCAGAATGAATGGTCGTTACTGCCTCAACATGAGACTGATGACATCATCCAGAGCATTTCCTGTCGTTGTCAGACCTATATTGCTGCCATTGCATCGAGAGGGAGTGGATACCGCACGGTGTTTTCTCTTCCTCGTCCATGATGAACTGCTACACCATGTCTGTCACCCAACGTACCGCGAACAAGTCCACCTCTCGGCGCTCCATCGACTGCACTGACAGCCACGCCGTAGCCGTCTTGTGAGTGGTCCACAACACCTGGATCATCGCCATTGTCTCCTGAAAATTGTAACTGGTGAGAGACAGAGCTGGGAATGACGGCAATAGGCCGACCATGACGCAATTTTACTTAGGTGTTTCCATTAGCTGATCATGGATATTGCGTTAGAGTTTTCAATAAAGATTTATGATCAGAGACTTACCAACTCCATAATTAGTTGATCAATAACTCTTCACCCCACCATCCTTGTCTTTTCCGTGGCCCCTTCTGCATTGCACATACGTTTTGTTCGTCATTACGAGAGACGTCGACACCCTCGATTAGAATCAGTAAATCCGACACGTAAGGAATAGAAGAAAAAAAGCCATACAGCGGACAGCTCGCTCAGTCGTACAAATACTTAACTGGAATGGTTCATGTTTAAGTCAGAATATTCTGCTTGATGTTCATTTGATGCATCTCAATCACTGGATACAGTACTTCCCACTGGAATGAAAGTGTCGTCCTCTTCCATATTCGTCTCACTACCGGATTCATCATTCGATTGGGTTGGTGAAACGTTCTCCAGATAGCAGAGAATCACGGCCCCCTTATGGCCACGTCGTCTTGTCATCGTAGCTTCAATGATGCAAACCCGCGAAAATAAAGTGACAGTTCACGTCAGGACCGCCTCGGTCCACTCAGCTTGACCACAGACAAAGATGTACTGACAGGAAACTTACATAAGGGCTACGCACTGACATCTGCTGTCGTGTAAGAGAACTATTGGCTGTGTCCCCACCAGCGGTATAAGGAACCGGGGAGGGGTAGTTGATGGCTTCCTTAGTGTGTGACGTGCTACCCCGTGGCTATCCACTGTCTCTTCATAGGTCCACATCTCGCCAGTTCGTGGGAAACGGAAATCCGTGCTGACATAAAGTATCGCCCAACCTCCGAATTCTTCGCATTTCACTTTTTTTTGGCAAGAAGTTTCTTAATACACTATCAAGTGAATTACGTCGAGGCACCTAAGAAACTACATTACTGGCAATTAAAATTGCTACAACAAGAATAAATGCAGATGATAAACGGGTATTCATTCGATAAATATATTATAATAGAACTGACATGTGATTACATTTTCACGCAGTTTGGGTGCATAGATCCTGAGAAATCATTACCCAGAACAACCACCTCTGGCCGTAATAACGGACTGAATAAACCTGGGCATTGAGTAAAACAGAGCATGGATGGCGTGTACAGGTACAGCTGCCCATGCAGCTTCAACACGATACCACAGTTCATCAAGAGTAGTGACTGGCGTATTGTGACGAGCCAGTTGCTCGGCCACCATTGACCAGACGTTTTCAGTTGGTGAGAGATCTGGAGAACGTGCTGGCCAGGGCAGCAGTGGAACGTTTTCGGTATCCAGAAAGGACCGTGCAGAACCTGCAACATGCAGTTGTGCGTTATCCTGCTGAAATGTAGGGTTTCGCAGGGATCGAATGACGGTAGAGCCACGGGTCGTAAAACATCTGAAATGTAACGTCCACTGTTCAAAAGTGCCGTCAATGCGAACAAGAGGTGACCGAGACGTGTAACCAATGGCACCCCATACCATCACGCCGGGTGATACGCCAGTATGGCGTAGACAAATACACGCTTTCAGTGTGCGTTCACCGCGATGTCGCCAAACACGGATGCGACCATCATGATGCTGTAAACAGAACCTGGATTCGTCCGTATAAATGACGTTTTGCCATTCGTGCACCCAGGTTCGTTGTTGAGTACACCATCGCAGCCGCCCCTGTATGTGATGCAGCATCAAGGGTAACCGCAGCCATGGTCTCCGAGCTGATAGTCCATGCTGCTGCAAACGTCGTCGAATTGTTCGTGCAGATGGTTGTTGCCTTGCAAACGTCCCCATTTGTTGACTCAGGGATCGAGACGTGGCTGCACGATCCGTTACAGCCATGCGGATAAGATGCCTGTCATCTCGACTGCTAGTGATACGTGGCCATTGGGATCCAGCACTGCGTTCCGTATTACCCTCCTGAACCCACCGATTCGCTATTCTGCTAACAGTCATTGGATCTCGACCAACGCGAGCAGCAATGTCGCGATACGATAAACCGTAATCGCGATAGGCTACAATTCGACCTCTATCAAAGTTGGAAACGTGATGGTACGCATTTCTCCTCCGTACACGAGGCATCACAACTACGCTTCACCATACAACGCCGGTCACCTGATGTTTGTGTATGAGAAATCGGTTGGAAACTTTCCTCATGTCAGCACGTTGTAGGTGTCGCCACCGACGCCAACCTTGTGTGAATTCTCTGAGAAGCTAATCATTTTCATATCACAGCATCTTCTTCCCGTCGCTTAAATTTCGCGTCAGTAGTACGTCATGTTCGTGGTGTAGCAATTTTAATGGCCAGTAGTGTACAAGACGTTTAATCCCTTGTCAAATAATGAAAACATATTTTTAGTTAATGTTGTTTGGGATACTCAGATTCCTAAGGTACAGAATATCAGTAATGACACAATTCTTTCACATTTACCTCCTTCAATATACTCACAGTCATAGTCTCTTCTAGAATTAACCAGAATAACATCTATCATAGTTAGTGCACAAGTAATTTGTGTGCAGTTAATCATTAACCTTCCTTCCATTCGTAGTCTAATTTTTCATTTTGAATGAACTCCATTTATAAATCAGTTATTGATCAAGTGAATAAACACTTCCATGTGTTATTAATATGTTCATTTGCAAATTAATCACATCCCTCATCTTGAAGTCTGTGTAAGAAAAAAGTTGAAATAAATACTGCTTTCCACAGACAAATTTCCACTTCATTAGAAACTTGTAACACTTTAAAACATCATCTATCTACTAATAAACTATTTCATCATCAACAAAAATTACTTAGAAAAGGCAATAAAAGATATTTTTCGATGAATTGATAGACAGTAGAAGATAAATGCAGCACAGAAAAATGAAACTGGACAATAGTAATGCATGAGTTGGACACCTGTGTTCACCAAGCACATGGTTCACAAAGAGTTTGACTCCCCTCAGGTCAGCTACCCTTGTGAACCCTCTGTTCATACAATTTTATGTCCACAGTATTTTTTACACTCATTTCCTTCTAAGATTTTGAAAACCAGATAATATTCATTAGTATAAGTTATGTCTGTTACTTCGAATGTCCACGGTATTTGTGAATCAATTTTGCTATGCTTGGTTTTTCTTTTTATTTTTGGTGGGACATTACTAATACTTGTTCTCCCATCTTAATGTTAGTATCTCTGACTTTCATATTATGTCTCGTTTTCTTAGCCAGGGTCTGTTTTTCCATACATTGCTTTATTATTTTTCTTTTCTCTCCAATGTTCAGACTTCCATCTGTCCAGATAACTCCATTATATGAAACATTTTGAATTTTTCCTCTACAATTGCTACCCCAACGTTCTCTTTCATACATACAGGCAACCTAGACCCAGCAACTGACACTATATATTTATTGCCACATAGATATATATCTAATTTCAAACCTGAATTGTTTTAAATAAAATACCCAATGAATCAATGAACTATGCAACAATTTACACTTGGTCATAAAAGTCAAAATCTTATTATCTTTAAAAGTTGTTACTTTTTGTCTCCAAAGAAAATTATAAAAACTTTTGAACCCCTACATTACAGTAGGTACCTCTTTTTCGGAAATACAATTTTTTTTCATATTTACTAATGTTCTGCTTCTTGATGCTACATTTCTGTACTCTTCAACTTTTAAAGTTTCTACCATTTCGAAAAGTTGACACCCATTGCCGTATGCATGCTATCCATGCTCATAAGAAATGGTCAGCTCTGATCAGGGTGATTCGGAATCCTATCTTCACTCATTGCAGCTGTCATCTTTTCAAAACACTTCCGGTTGGTTGGTTGTTTTTGGGGAAGGAGACCAGACAGCGAGGTCATCGGTCTCATCGGATTAGAAAAGGACGGGGAAGGAAGTCGGCCGTGCCCTTTGAAAGGAACCATCCTGTCATTTGCCTGTAGCGATTTAGGGAAATCACAGAAAACCCAAATCAGGATGACCGGACGCGGGATTGAACCGTCGTCCTCCCAAATGCGATTCCAGTGTCTAACCACTGCGCCACCTCGCTCGGTAACACTCTTGGTATTCTGGTGTCCAGAGACAACTTTTTTTTTGTCTGCCCCAGTATCTGAGTGGTCAACGCGAGAGAATGTCAAACCTAAGGGCTCGGGTTCGATTCCCAGCTGGGTCAGAGATTTTCTCCACTCAGGGACTGGGTGTTGTGTTGTCCTAATTACCACCACTTCATTCCCATCGATGCCCAAGTCGCTGAAGTGGTGTCAAATCGAAAGACTTGCAACCGGCAAACTATCTACCCAATGGGAGGCACTAGTCACAAGACATTTCCTTTTATTTTATTTTTGGTTTAGCTTCGTTATTCATTCCACAGAGGACTATTGAATGATGAGTCTGAGGTGAACGTCCTATATAAACCACACAGTTTGAGAAAAACTTATAGCTCCTTTTTTTTACTTTTGGCAGCTAGAAATTCTGTAATGCCACTTACCTTCTTTGGACCTTTTTTTATTTCTTCCTTCTTCACAAGACATTATAGAAATTTTAGCTTCACCCTAAAAAATTTAGAATTCTTTCCTATTTCAGTGACATTGCGCTCTTTTGCTATGCCCAAAATACTTCTTCAGAACTTTCCATATCTTTGGAAGCAAGCAAAATAACATCCACATACACAGTAATTTCTAAGTTCATCTCATTCCCGAAACAGAATCTCTAAACAAACAGAGACAGAAAAGTCTAACCCAAAGGAGGCAACACAGTATGGTAACTTTCTCCTGTAAACAAAGACATAATGCTTCTGACAAATTTGTGGTTTCACTCCCAGTGTCCAGCCAAACCCTTTCCCTTAAAAAATTAATCATTCTCAAATGTTGCCCACTTTTATACTGCTCATCTTCATTGTCCTCCTCAAGGAATCCTGTTCAACAATCTCAGCAGTATAATTAGATTTCATTAAACTATTAATTTTCATGATGTTACTTACAGTTTCCTTCAAACTGCCTCCATCTCTCCTTTGTCTTGCTTGCTTTTTCTCTTTTTCCACATACTTTATTCACTGACAGTCCTTTGCGTCCAACTGATCTGTTCTCTTATGGACCCAAAGTAGACTGATCGCGTTTTCCTGCTCACCTTACCTAACATGGAACTTCTAGGTATACTATATTCTGTTCTTAATTACCTCCACACAATCTCCCACTTTACTCTCCACCTACCATCCTCTTCATCATAATTTTCTGATTCTTTCGCATCATACTTAATTCATTTACTTCATTAACATATTCAACTTTATCTTTTTCATTACCTTCACTGCTATTCCCAACATTTACATCACGACCTGTATTTATATCGTCCCAGATGCAAGCCTATATACCTTTATTCCCACTTTCTCTAGCCCTGTAGGTCAAACTGTCCTCCCTGTCTCTATTTTCCTGTGTATTAAGGCTCACATTAATTTGCCAGCCTCATCTGTTAATAAAGAATTTGTGTGTTTTTCCATTTTCATCTTCCCTTATTAGAGACTGAACGCTCTTCGCACTAAAGCTCTTCTGATCTGTATTAAATCCAATTTGTGTTGTTTTTTTTTCACAAGAAACTGACAACAACAAATTTGAAAGTATAGACTAACACAAATACTTCTTCCTGAGTGTCTTCGCCGCTATTCCAACCTGAAGTATATCAGGACTATTTATTAAACAAACAAACGACAACAGAACACATGGCCATTTTGTTTATACAAGCGATGGTGTTGTAAGCACAAGATGATGTCAAGTGACTGTCTACTTTAGGAGATCAATCGAAGTGGCTGTCTACTTTAGGAGAACAATGGACCCTTTTGATCCTAGGAGGGGTTGGGAGTGACCTTAAAAGTGGTGGTAAGGTTTATCTACGTAAGGATCATAAATCAGAGCACCTTTTTTGGTATACCTCCAGTACTGTTCATAATACCCAAGCTTGGATATGTGCATCGTAGATACCAAATACTGACGTAATTTTTGGCAGTAGTTCTGTACATTACGTGCGTTATGAAATTTGAATATGTTATGCAAATGTTCCATATGTTTAATGCTGCAGGTGGGGATCGCTACCATGCAAATGCACTATTAAACGTTAAGTAATTGTTAACTGTTGCTAAAACCTGCTGAAGATGTATTACACATTGCCATACACAAACGATGAATATGGTGATACGCGTCTGGTCCTTGGTGCATCTGATAACCAGGCTGGTGTTGCTACTCGCGAATATGCTGCTAATCCACGTCGACGCCGTCCAGATAAAAATGTGTTTCGTCGCCTGGAGCTGCGCCTTTGGGAGTCAGGTTCTCTCCTTACACCATCGAGTGACAGAGGTCGTCCACGGACTCGAAGTACTCCAGCTACTGAGAAAGCTCTTCTGCAGGTCATACACCAAGAACCTCAGCAAAGTACACGTAGCGTAGCAAGGCAGCTGCATATCTCGCAACACCCGGTCGTTAACTTGCAGAATGAGCATGGGCTGCTGTCCTATCGTTATGTTTTCACGCAACACCTAGAACCTGCAGATCGCCATCAGAGAATGAAATTCTGTGAATGGTTCCAACAACAACAGGAGACCAACGATGACTTCGAGAACACTGTAATATGGTCGGATGAAGCAGCATTCACTCATGAGTGTGTCTTCAATATGAACAATGCCCACCATTGGTGAGGTAAACCCGCGCGTCACCCACGACCGTGGATAGCAAGTTCACTTTGTTATCAACGTCTGGGTCGGAACATTGGGTGACAGGTACTTGGGCCCCTATATGTTGCCTGACCGGTTGACTGCATGAAAGTATCATGGATTCCTCTCAAACAATCTGCCTGATGAGCTGGAAGATGTTCCACTACATGTTCAGCAGAGGATATGATTCCAACATGGAGGTGCACCTCCACACTCTGAAATTAATGTCCGCACTATCTGGATAGAACATTTCCAGGATACTGGCTCAGACGTCGAGGTCCAGTTGTATTGTCACCGCGTTCACTTGACCTAAATTCTTGGATTCCTTCCCGTGGGGCACCTGAAGGAGCAGATGTACTCTACTCTGCTGACGAATCTGGAAGAGTTGGTATCGTGTGTTCATGTTGCTCTTCTTATTGTGGACATAGCTTTGTTGTGAAGGGTCCATAACTGTATGATCCGGCAGGTTGCACCATGATTGGACGCGCATGAAGGTCGCTTTGAGCATATGTGGATCTGAGGACGACAAATTCTGTTGTGAAAGTCATGCGATCATTAATATGGACATAATTATTGTTACTGGTTGCTAAATGGCGACATCTGAGCGCTCATATTACGTGTAATATAGATGACAAGTAGATGTTGTGTTATTGTAATGTGCTATCATCTTTAGCATCTCGAAACTGATGTTGCTTATGTAGTTATTGTGTCCTGTGACAGTTTTTTCAACTGTATTTCTTATTTGTCTAACCATGTATTTCTTATGCTCAGCGCTACAAAATGTTTTAAATGTAGGATGCATGTGACCTAAAAATCGGTGTGCATTACAGTATGAAACTGCATAATGAAATTAGCAAATAAAAGAAAGCGCCCCAACCCTGGATTGAACCCTTGACCTCCTATATGCTGAACCAAAATTTCAACCACTGCACAAACTGTACAGCACGAAAAACATGTGCTAACAGAGGTAGTTACCGTACATGTTGTTACAGCGTTGCCAGATTGCCACTTTTTAACGTCCTTTTTCTGCCTGATGTACTCGCCGGACGAAACTTTATGACAGACCTTTTTTTTTTTATCGCTGGCATCTGAGAAGTTACGCTGCGAAGTCCGAGTGCACTAATTTCGGTTCATAGTGTATAGGACGTGAAATAAGCCAGAAAGTAACGCAAGCAAAATAACCACTCTTCATAAAGAGCGTTGTATCAATATTCAACAACCCACATTGCAGAGAACATTTAGCGAATGCTTTGAAGAAGCACTTTCCAAATCGATAGAGCTCACTTTTACTAAGTAACGGGAGTACTGCTTCGATTAATTTCTCGCAAAATTTTAAAAAGCACTTTACTCGTTCTGCGCAAGACTTCTCGCGCAACGAACAATCGACAAGATGAACGCGATGCATACGAAGCACAAAGCCGTACACTTCCTGCTCAAAATCAGCAGAATAATGGGAGCTGCTCCAATTTCCTTTGATGACAAAAAGGTGAAATACGTCGTTTCAATTAGGTGGAGATACTACTCTGCCTTTATGGCGTCATTGTTTCTTATTTCATTAATTTGTTGTGCAGCTACGAGATTGTCACAGCTGCATGGTTTTGTGGAAGACGTTGTGTTACGTATCGACACTTACAATATTCTTCTCAGAGATGTTACGGCTATTTTCTTAATTTTGCGGTGCATCACATTGAAGCAGAGATACGTTGACATATGGTGCACGAATCTATTCTCGGTTGATATATTTCTATATGGAAATAATGAGACTGAATACTTAAAAGTTTCAAAACTAGTGCGGCGAATGCTGTTCGCTGTGATACTTTCAACATTTATAACATGTAGTAGTTATACGTGGATACCAGCATACAGCTTTAAGTTTGAGCTATTGATCCCAATGTGTTTCTCCTACGGTCTGAGGAATATTGTCACACTACAGTTTTTCACATTTAATGTGATTTTGTACCGGAGATTTCTGGATCTGAATAAACGTTTGCTTCATATATTTGGCATTAGTACAGAGTACGATCTTGATTGTATGATATCGCTTTTACTGACACCGAATACACGAAATTATATTTCAGTATTTCCACACCAAGAGCATTTTAAAGGTTCATGCCGTTTATCCTGCAGAGAGCGATTAGGATACAGGTTACCACTTGACATGAGATTATCTGCACCAGTGACGTTACAATTTAAGGGTTATTCACTCATGTCTCATTTACAGAAGGTGCATTGCCTTCTTCATGGCATGGCAGGATATGTCACCGGCGGATTTGGCCTACAGATTGTCACGGAGGTAACGTTTTCCTTTTTTAACATTGTTGTCAACACTTATATTGTGCTAGCACACCTCCTTCGGAGAGAAGCAGTTTCATGTGATCGACCGACGGGAGTGATTTTAATGGACTGTCTGCCTTGGTTGCTGATGTCAGCTTGGCGTCTGATCACCATAGCGTACAGCAGTAAGGCGGTCGTCCAGCAGTCCAACCACACGCTGGAGCTGGTCAACAAACTGCTGCTGGTATCGCCACAAGGGGACTACGAGCGCCACACAGCTCTGCAGAAGTTCGCCCGCCAGCTGAGCCACAGCAAACTCAGCTACAGCTCTGCAGGAATTTTCGCCGTTGGCACGCCGCTGCTAACCAGCTGTGTGGCCACCATCACCACCTACCTAGTGATCCTCATACAGTTCTCTCTGGCAGAAATCACAAAGCAACAAAATAATAACAACAGCTGCTGAGACTAATGTTGTGGATACCAGATACCACAAACTGTGCTCTACCTAGCTAGCTAAGTTTACTCATAAACGATGCAGGGTCTAGTGACAGACCATAGCATAATCAAAGATTTAAAACCCTCAGATTATAAATAAATTATTTAATAGTGTACATTTGATGTTCACTACCTAGTGGATTTCATTAGTGTTACGAGTGCCTCCTTCATTTAATTAAGATCCATTAATTACGATTACACATTACAGCTACATTTCTGAACATAAATTGTGTTGTAGCTGGCAACATTAGTGGTATATAATGTGTAAAAAGAACTTTCAAAATACGCATTGTATGGGTTTAGTTCTCGTTTTTCATGATTCTTGCTGTTGTACAGACTAGGTGATATAATTCAATTGTATCATCCCACTGACAAATATTCTTTCTAAGGTATTCACTTCAGTTTCTACGTAGATAGAGTTTCCAGAAATAAGCAACATATTAGAATAACAATAGTAAAAAGTAAAAAAAAAAATACATTAAACTACAGACTACAGAAATGCAATATGTCTCAATAGCCTAATCAATTTCATTTAACAAATGTATACATAATATGTCCACATGTTGTGAAGACTTTACTGTAATCCTATAGCTGTGTGTGTGTGTGTGTGTGTGTGTGTGTGTGTGTGTGTGTGTGTCTGCGTGCAACAACGTAAATACACATAACAATTCTAATGTCATCTGCCGGTCCAGCATGACATAAAGATAGAAGAGAAGTGTTTGTTTGTGTTATTATTTGGCGCTTGCTTTACATTAGCACAATGGTATGTAATGAAATACAGTTGAATGTAAACTTCAGAGAAATGCATGTTGTGTGGGCATCTGCAATGTGCATCATTAAAGATGCGACTAGCACAATTTATAGTGGGGATTTAAATATAAAGATAAAATGAAGCAAAAAATGGAGAGATTATCGGGAAAAATTGTAAATTCATCAAGGATTTGCATATTGACGTAGGAAAAGATTTATATCTAGTTAACTAAGCCCTGAGTGTTATAGTCGAGACTTAAAACACCATCTTATAAGATCAGAGATGGTTAAATTCAGAAAGTAAATCTCATTAACGGTACTGTAATATAATTTTAGTGGACACAAAAGGTCTTGTGGGACGGCAAGAGACACATTTACGTATAGCTAATCCATAAAAATCTATAAATAAAAAGCTACTGCCCTCAATACTGGCACTGTTCATTTATGATCTTTCTCTACAATCCAGAAGAATAATTATTTTCAGTTTCCAAAAGAAAAGTTTGTGACTGCTCTGTTTTCTTGTATTCAATATTTGTCCAGTATTCAGGACCATATATTGCGAGTATGTACAACAGCTCGATGCTACTAGAAGTATCGATCGAATATCTCATGAATTTGATTTACATCCACACTGACAGAACAGGTGATCGAGTCTTCAATCTTTTTCATTGCAGCGGCCAACATTCTCAGTTGCTTTTCAGTCTGTTAAATAATATCATGAACAATCAGCATCCTACCTTTGAATACTTGCAGATGTAATAACTCAATATAACTAAATCAAGCATGTTTCACCTGACTGAAAAGTGTCTTCAGTAACCAATTCGTTGTTTCTTTAAATCCATGAAATTTGTCTCATTCACCCTAGTTCTTTTATTGACTACACAAATGACTGTTTTATACAGTCCTTAAGAGTGTAACTTGGAAAACACCTACAATAAGGCAAACACGTCGCCTACCAGAAAGTGATTAACTGTGTAATTCGTATATTTCTTTTACTTTTGGGACCTAAGAGTTCGCTTCATGTAAATGACTTTATAAACTGATATGATAAATGTGTCTTATTGATGCTGTTGGTAGAAATTAACAAATTTGGAAGTGAAATTCGAAAACAGATTTGCAAAACGTAAAATAACAGTACTACAGCATACCAAATTCTATTACAGAATGGGCGAATTGGTGAAAGGCAACGTATTTCACATCACCTTATATTTCATTTAATTACAAACTTCTGATGGTAATACTTCCAGTGAATTTGTAACTCCTGTAATAGAATCACATATCATAAAATATATCTTGCAGACATGTTTCTGAGTTGTATATCTGAAAGATGGTGCTTCATGCATTATCTTATGAATGAGTCTTAACGATTCATTTCCTTCACTGACAACGTTTGCTTTACCACAGTGCCTCTAACATAAAGCAATCTTAATTTACTTGGTACATACCTTTAGTGTGCTCCATTACACACAGATACCTGACAAAACAAATATTCCAGGAATTTCACACTCTGATTCCCTTATGAAAATGACGTATTACATATAATGTTCGAAACACATACAGTCATAACACTCTATTTCAGGTGTTAAAGTCATGCTTTCTGAAGATTATGAGGATTACATCTACTTCACCTGAGAAATAAACCTGTACTCTAGTATGCAGTGACATAAGTTATATATCTCCATTTTCTATTTCTTATATGTGGATTAATGCCTCATTAGCAGGACGAGTGATCTATTCACTGTTAAACATTTAAACATGTCATACAACTGACAGTCTGACTAGGAGGTTTTCGACTTAATTACTAAGAATCTTTGATTCTTACTAAGATATTTTGATTTACGTGTGAAATGATACCTTCTATGAGTATATTCCAGTTTATTTGTGATGCTTTATGAGGACCTCTAGCAATTTAGGAAAAGGATCACATGTTTTGGACATAAAAGAGTAAAGCTTAGTGTGTCGTTCTGCTTATTGTGGACCATACGAAAACAAGTTGTGTGAATTATTTCTATTACAGTCAAACAAATACTTATCTTAAATGTAGTTTGCTCTACACATTTACTTGTTGAGAAGGTAGTTTGTAAAAATTTCAAATTTAAATTCTTAAGAAACTTCAGCATGTGAAATACAAACAGTAAAAACAGAAGGAAAACACTACTGAATGTCAATCGAAATGTCTGACTGGTTTCCAGTTGTTCCATGTCATGTATCTCTTCTTCATTTATTTCATCACTATGGTTCTAGTCACTTGACTGCAGCTCTTTTAATGGAAATGAACGACAGATTTGTGCTAAAGGTATTATCTGTTTTTCTGGTGAAATTTAAGTTTCTGATTAAGGTTAAGTTTTCCTGATGGAAAATCCAACATCTGCTAAGAAGAATTCATTTTTCATTCAAGATTGAACAGTTCACAATGATATAAAAAAAATCATCCCCTTGATCTACACCCTCAAACTGTTTTATTTATTTTCTTTGGAAGCATACAATATTAATACATAGAAAAAGGCAAAATGTTGATATTCCCTGACAGCTTATTAGCCACTAACAATATGCGTTTCGTTTATGACATTTATACTGACCTGTGATACCCAACATAAAAGGAGAATCAAGAAGTGTGTAAAGGACATTTTTAAACAAATGTGCATATCTGTAAGTGAAAAAGAGGAAAATGTACCTAGCGACTATTGCACTCAATAGTTCTTCATGGGCTGTTTGAAGCTGTCATTCTACTTCAGATTACTCAGCTGATACGAAAAATAAAAAGTCTGCTTCGATTCTGTTTTAATAGGTCAGAGTTACAAATGTGCTTTTAATCAGCACTGAAATATACAGTTTTGTAAGTATTGTAATGTGATTAAAATATATAAGGCAAGTAAAATCCGCAGAAAAATTATGTAGGATGTATTATGATTTGCAGTTCAACTTCATGAAGAGTGAGATGTGTATATTAAACTTTTAGAAGTATTTAATATAGCATTTGATTTTAATTTGAGCAGTTGTCCAGATCCTGTTCCTGGTGTCACACTGCACTGAAATGGTTGTGTGCATAACAGTGATTAGCATGTTGTTTCAGAACAGTCCATGTACTAGGAGCCAGAACTAACAGTTTCATTTGATGACATTAATTAACCGCCTATCAGCTTAAACGCATGAAAGAAAATCTAATGAAACAGAATACGTTAGGCAAAATAGTCAATAATACATGTGTAGTAGATTGTGTGTTCGGTTATTTATTTATTTGATTGTGCATTTATTTCACCTTTCTAGATTAGTGTCTTCAAGCGTTCTCTTGCAGTTAACTAGACATCCTCAGGGACTTAAGTTTACATTCTGCATAGTACATTATTAGTTTGTATCAATAATTTGTATATTACTACTACTGTTACGACTACTACTACTATCAATAATAAGAAGCATAATAATAAAAATAGCAGTTTTAGACGTGGAAACATATATAAATTATTTGAAGAATACCATTGTTATTAACACTGTTACGTAATTTCCTCATTACACTCTTCCCAAACATGAGTAATGATCTTAAACAGAGATGTATGGCAACAATACATAAGGAAAAAAAACTGCAGAGCAGTTTTCTTGGTCTGGGGAAGAGAGAGAAAAATTGTGGATAGGAGGTGAGATAGAGGAAACAACCCAGAAACAGATAAGGATGAAGAACTCATTGGTAGCATTCAGAATCGGGTAGAACTTTAAGTGCACTGGTGAGTGGAATAAAGAAAGCTTGGTTATGCCAGGAGGGAAGTTAGGCTACAGTTAAAAAAACCTTTAACCCCCTCCTTATGGCACAATGATTTTGGATAAGACTCAGGTTATTGGATAATTTGTTTTACAGTTGTGAGCCTCAAGTATGAAAGGAAATGAATACTCACTTGGAGTTATTGGATAGCTACTTCGTATTTTCTGTTATTTTTCCAGTGGACCTATTTTTTAATAACTCAATCCCTTCCACTGCATATGAGCTGGAAAATGAAGAGAAAACGGAATTAAATGATACTGAATAAGTGTATTATATGACAGATCCTTAGAATCTGCACACATACTTTTTTAATTGTGTAAAATATTCCGCTTAAATTCTTACACTTCCTTGTGACATTTCGTGAATCATTTGGAAACATTAACAACAAACTATAGCCTAAGGTGAATTAATATCATAGAGTCAGGATTATTAGTTACAACAAATTTGAAATCACGTACCAGTAAAGTTCAAGTCACGGGAATATTACAGAATATATATACTTTTACCTAAGATGTATTTGAAAATGTTTGTCGTTATCGTTACTGTTTTGTGGAAAAGTAATAAAATATATTTCCATTACATGCTTTATATCGACAATTTCTATAAATATTCAGGTTATTCCTTCACTTTTCACTGCAAAGAGATTATGCCACTTTCTTACAGTTTATAGTTTTCCCAAGTACAAATGGGGTAAAGTGCACATATTTACCCTTATCAGCAATATAAAACTGACCTAATGTTTTAGTGTTACTTAGTATCAAATGACTGGACGCCTTGATATATGATTGGACGGCTGAAAGAAATAGTTTCGTGGAAGCTTGAATAAGCTTTTATCCATTTTGGAAATGTTGTTATAATGTACATTACAGTGTCTACAGTAGATAAAATTCCAAAACTGTCCTTATCTATCAAGCAGACAAGCAGCCATGGAAACCGTTTTGGTGTGATTTAAATAACGCTAATAGGTATCGCATGCTGTTCTGACATGCAATATAATACTTTCGATAAACAAAATTATTCTTTCTTTACCTTTCGTCCTGTTCTGTAGATCAGTAGCAGACAACAAAGTTTAAAAGCGTTCTATGTATGGTGGTTATATAAAAGTTAATTCTTTTGATAAAATTCTGTCGATGAATATGAGCAAAGAAATTTCTGTATTTATTTAAAATAGAGTGCATTCGTTCAGAATCTTAAAATGAAAGCAAAGGCGCTTATTCACATACCCAAAGTCTCGTCTTGTAATGTTGCACTGTCCAGAGAAAGTATAGCTCATGAGATGAACCAGAAACATATATTGGAGTGAATGAAGATGACGGGGGTTTTAACTGACATGAAAAGGTTTATAGAACAGGGAGTGTGAAGAAATTTAAAAAGGTATTAGCAGAAAATCTGCGGACGCCGACCACTCCCATCAACTGGAACAGTTGTGCAAGTGTGCTGCCACATAAGAAATGTAAAACACAAGAGACAGCACAAACTACCCGAGCAGCCTTTTCTCAGCAGAACGTAAGTTATTCTTGAAAACGCCAGTAGTATGGAACGGATGAAAGGATATGAATAATACACTCCTGGAAATTGAAATAAGAACACCGTGAATTCATTGTCCCAGGAAGGGGAAACTTTATTGACACATTCCTGGGGTCAAATACATCACATGATCACACTGACAGAACCAAGGGCACATAGACACAGGCAACAGAGCATGCACAATGTCGGCACTAGTACAGTGTATATCCACCTTTCGCAGCAATGCAGGCTGCTGTTCTCCTATGGAGACGATCGTAGAGATGCTGGATGTAGTCCTGTGGAACGGCTTGCCATGCCATTTCCACCTGGCGCCTCAGTTGGACCAGCGTTCGTGCTGGACGTGCAGACCGCGTGAGACGACGCTTCATCCAGTCCCAAACATGCTCAATGGGGGACAGATCCGGAGATCTTGCTGGCCAGGGTAGTTGACTTACACCTTCTAGAGCACGTTGGGTGGCACGGGATACATGCGGACGTGCATTGTCCTGTTGGAACAGCAAGTTCCCTTGTCGGTCTAGGAATGGTAGAACGATGGGTTCGATGACGGTTTGGATGTACCGTGCACTATTCAGTGTCCCCTCGACGATCACCAGTGGTGTACGGCCAGTGTAGGAGATCGCTCCCCACACCATGATGCCGGGTGTTGGCCCTGTGTGCCTCGGTCGTATGCAGTCCTGATTGTGGCGCTCACCTGCACGGCGCCAAACACGCATACGACCATCATTGGCACGAAGGCAGAAGCGACTCTCATCGCTGAAGACAACACGTCTCCATTCGTCCCTCCATTCACGCCTCTCGCGACACCACTGGAGGCGGGCTGCACGATGTTGGGGCGTGAGCGGAAGACGGCCTAACGGTATGCGGGACCGTAGCCCAGCTTCATGGAGACGGTTGCGAATGGTCCTCGCCGATACCCCAGGAGCAACAGTGTCTCTAATTTGCTGGGAAGTGGCGGTGCGGTCCCCTACGGCACTGCGTAGGATCCTACGGTCTTGGCGTGCACCCGTGCGTCGCTGCGGTCCTGTCCCAGGTCGACGGGCACGTGCACCTTCCGCCGACCACTGGCGACAACATCGATGTACTGTGGAGACCTCACGCCCCACGTGTTGAGCAATTCGGCGGGACGTCCACCCGGCCTCCCGCATGCCCACTATACGCCCTCGCTCAAAGTCCGTCAACTGCACATACGGTTCACGTCCACGCTGTCGCGGCATGCTACCAGTGTTAAAGACTGCGATGGAGCTCCGTATGCCACGGCAAACTGGCTGACACTGACGGCGGCGGTGCACAAATGCTGCGCAGCTAGCGCCATTCGACGGCCAACACCGCGGTTCCTGGTGTGTCCGCTGTGCCGTGCGTGTGATCATTGCTTGTACAGCCCTCTCGCAGTGTCCGGAGCAAGTATGGTGGGTCTGACACACCGGTGTCAATGTGTTCTTTTTTCCATTTCCAGGAGTGTAGCTATATATCGTGTTAACGAATTTTGGGGAAAGTTTGGCTTACATTTGAACGAAATTTACGTTACTTGTGTGTAAGAAACTAGGAATCGATTAAACTTACTCTACTGTAGTGAAGATTAAAAGAGTCAGTGGTGAGACTTCAGTCAGTTGTCAACATAAGGAGATAAGAAGATTCCATACGACCCACACTGTTGGCGTTAGTCATAGAGGAAGTATTCATATCAATAAGTTCGGAAATGAGTAAGTTCGGATCCACGGCGGCTGTGTTGAGGATAATTATAATGTACTAAGATACACTATGTGATCAAAAGTATCCGGACAACTGGCTGTAAATGACGTACAAGATCGTGGCACCCACCATCGATAAATCTGGAATTCAGTATAGCGTTGGCCCACCCTTAGCTTTGATGACAGCTTCCACTCTCGCTGGCATACGTTCAATCAGGTACTGGAAGGTTTCTTAGGGATTGGCAGCCTATTCTTCACAGAGTGCTGCTCTGAAGAGAGGTATCGATGTCGGTCGGTGAGGTGTGGTACGAAGTCGGCGTTCCAAAACATCCCAAAGGTGTTCTGTAGGATTCAGGTCGGGACGCTGAGCAGGCCAGTCCATTAAGGGATATTCTTGTGTAACCACTCCGCCAAACGCCGAGCATTATGAAAAGGTGCTCGAATGTGTTGAAACATCCATTCGCACTCCCCGAATTGCTCTTCAACAGTGGGAAGCAAGAAGGTGCTTAAAACATTAATGTAGGGCTGTGCTGTGATAGTGCCAAACAAAACACCAAGGGGTGCAAGCCCCCTCCATGAAAAACAAGACCACACCATAACACCACTGCCTCCCAATTTTACTGTTGGCGCTACACACGCTGACAGATGACGTTCACCGGGCATTCGACATACCCACGTGCTGCCATCGGATCACCACACTGTGTACAGTGATTCGTCACTCCACACAACGTATTTCCACTGTTCAATTGTCTAATGTTTACGCTCTTTACACCAAGCGAGACGTCATTTCACCTTTATGGGCCTGATGCGTGGCTTATGAGCAGCCTCTCTCACCTCTCGCCTAACTGTAGTACTCGCAGTGGATCCTGATGCAGTCTGTAATTCCTTTGCGATGGTCTGGATAGATGACTGCCTATTACACATTAAGACACTCTTCAACTGTCGGCGGTCTCTATCAGTCAACAGACGAGGTCGGCCTGTACACGTTTGTGCTGTACTTGTCCCTTCACGTTTTCGCTTCACTATCGCATCGTAAGCAGGAATGCTTAGGAGTGTGGAAATCTCGCGTACAGACGTATGACACAAGTGACACCCGATCACTTGATCACGTTCGAAGTCTGTGAGCTCTGCGGAGCGCCTCATTCTGCTTTCTCACGATGTCTAATGACTACTGAGGTCGCTGATATGGAATACCTGGCAGTAGGTGGCAGCACAATGCACCTAATACAAAAAACGTATGTTTTTCGGGTTGTCCGCATACTTTTGATCCCATAGTGTACGCGTCATCAGTGAATCTAACTACTCAGTAGAACCATTTTGAAAGTATCTCTGAAAATCAGTTCCTCATAAAACCACAGTGAAAAACGATCAACATACCAAAACGGAAATTATATGAGGTAACAGTGAAATCATAGAGCCAGTTTATGCGTTCATGTATTTATGAAAGGCGACAACAACTAAAATGGCAGAAACAAAAGTAAACCTAAGATTGATTCTGGTAAAATAAATATCTCTTTCACAATGAAGATTTTAGTGCGAATGAACCAGAAAGTCCATAGCCAAAGCACACTTTTAGTTTTGACTTATTGCTATGAGACGTGGATGCTTTACACGAGAAGCCTTTAAACCTAGGAATATCTCAGCGAGCAGTGGAGAGGTCCTGTTTAATATTTTACAGAGAGACACAGTGGACAAATGGACCAGTGAAGAGAGGGGAACGCAAGCACCGTGCGTCATCGTTGAGCCTCGTGTATCTCGCCTTTTGGGGCGCGTAACGTTGGCAGCTCATTCAGCTCTTTTCCGTGGATCTGCAGTGGTAGCTTGGTTCTTCTCTATTTCCTGTGTAAGCTGACTGTTGTGAGAATGCTCACTACTGCAGAGAGAGCGTTTTTAGTAGAAGAGGCTTTTCGCGCAGGAGGGAATATTACGAAACATATGAGGTGGTAGTTTAGATTGCGTTTTCCAGCTCCGAGGTGTCCACATCGTGACACTGTAGGTGATTTACTTACCAAATCCCAACCAACAGGTTCAGTTCATGATGCAGCAGGAACCGGTTGACCAACAGCTCCAACAAAACGGAAGCTTCAGGACATTTCGGAAATGACGTTGCGGAATCCAACGAAATCATTATCGCAAGAGGTTAAAGTCTCCGAGTGACAGCACAGGCCGCAACCAAAAAACTGGGGATGTGTCGGTATAAAATTATTGCTGTACAGCAGTTACCTGTACATTGCATGGACAATGCGAAGCGAATAGCTTATTGTGAACGGTTTCAACGAATTTTTAATCACATAGAGTCGGTGTTTTAGAACGAACCTCTTTCACTTATAAGGCTTGGATTCAACTATCTGGCTACATTAACTTTCAAAAGTAATGTCTTAACCCATTTCTGCCTGAATTTACTTTCACTTCAGAATTTTAGTAATCAGATGGTTATTTGTTCATTGTCATGAATGAAACGTACTACAATAATCTAAACAAAAAGGTAATGAATAATTTAAGCAAAAGAGGGTGTAACATTTGTGTCACGCTAGGCAGTAAGTAAAATAAAGCAGTGTATGTCATTTACATTACGTTCAGGCAACAGCATTCATTGTCTGTAATACGGTACAAAACGCTCTATGTACAAACCAACATCACATTCGCAGCACATTGTTATTGGAGTTACTTTGCAATTTTCTGTAGCCCAGCGTCTTCTTTTTTTCTGTGGCACCATAGCTCTACCAGATGATTTTTTTCTTCATACCTGATGTCATGTAGCATTCTGCCTTTATATGGATTACCTGCAGGGCGCCCAGGACCTCTAGGAATTGTTGCATTATAAGTCAGATAACATTTCACAATGTAGCTCCGAAACTGCAGTTGTGGCACATTCATTCCAGTCTTTCTGTACGAAAGCGACGAATTATGTACAGCCACATCCAACAGCCACCAAAAAATTGGCCTCCACAAATCTTTCCTCTTATACGTACTCTATATAACGCTATATTTTCGTCCATTCGATCTGTTTTCCCCCACATGCTTGTTGTAATCTTCGGTGACATACGGTCGCGGTACAAGTATTTTTTTCTTCTCTTGTCTTGAATATCGGCGCACTGATTGGACCCATGGCTGGTTGAAACAATTGTTACTGCAGAATTATCTACTCATCTGATAATAATCATTCCACTTTCCTTGCTACTTTTGTAATTAAAATTCCTTCAGGACATTGTCTTAGAGGGTATAAGTTGACATTTTCACGAATAGTGCCAGGTGCATTATAACCTCGTTCTTTAGGTGAACCAACGCTGTTGGCTATGTATACAGATTGTCAAATTAAAACCCGTAGTGCAGATTTTTACTTTTGTTAGGAACCGAATCAATCATTTGAACCTGAACCATAGGTGCAGTACATTTTCTAAATGCTTTCTCGTACACTTCGTTCCTTTGTGAATTAGTTCCTTGGTATATTTGAAAATTCACTACATAACCTACGTTTGTGTTTAGGCGCCATGCTTTGTACCCAAATATAATGGGTTAACCGTTCAGAAATTGTTTGCATCCATACCTGTCAAAATACTTCGTGTTCTCGTCATGATCCAAATCTTGCTCAGGCTGAAGTGGAGAGAAAATACTTGTCTTAGCGTACCTGTTAATGGACGGAGTTTCCACATTTTATCATTTACATTGATTTGTCTGTTATCACATCAGCGGATGAATCTTATAATTATGTGAAATCTGTCTCTTCTCATCAAGTTATGGAGCTTTTTAGTTCTCATGTCGAACCCTGAATCCCAGCAACATCTTCTGCTAGTTAGAGGTTAATAACCCGAGAGAATTATAATTATTAGAAAACCGTTTAGCCTTAATGAGTTATTTTGGGACCTGGGAAGTTCTTGAACAACGTGTATTTTGTAGATTAAATACTGAAAAGTTTAATTACTTCATCATTTCAGAACAGTTCAAAGAACTGAACTGAAGACAAGTCTTTGCATTTACTGTGATCGCTCTCAGGAAATAAAGCGTTGTAACGTAGCAGATCCTCCCTTCCCCAAACTCTTGTTACAGCTTTTGGGATCTATAGCTTTGACTTGTACTAGTTTTTCATCACGAGAGTAGTCAGGTTCACCACACACTTTTTTTTTTTGGTCAATACCGTTTCTAAACCAGCATGAAGCTACCTTGGTCCCAGATTATCTATCTTCTTCACCAGAATCTTCATGTGACTCTACATTAGCTTTAGGAGGTTCATTAAATATATGCAGTGCATCTTCTTCCTCCTCCTCCTCCAGAATGTCCTGGATTTCATGCACAGACAGGCCTCTGAGAAAGAAGGAAACATTATATTGACTGTTCTGTCTCATGCAACATACATGCAACACACAATTAAAAACTGGATTTGGACCATAAGAACGAATTGCACGTTGTGGCTAATCTATAATATAAATGTCAGCACTTTTAGCATTATAAATAAGCAAAAGTTTTAAAAATAGTGAGGTGTAATACTTCAGAGAATAGAACTTACTTCTTATTCCAAGACATAATCTTATTCCGAAAAAGTCTTCAGTAATTGAACAACCAGACAGTGTCTTCTTTCCTGATTTCTACTGGCAGAAACCTGCTTAAATATCATCAGTAGAAGCTCTGTAACTGAGAAACATACAATAACACGCATATCAAATGCACACATTGTCGCCAGCAAGAAAGAACGGTGGTAGAATATCACGCTAGGCGTAAATGGGTGAAGATAAACGTCGTTGCACACAGAGACGTGGGCTACCATAATGCGAGATCGAACTGTAAGGCCGATCTTTTTAGATATTACCGTCACTTCCGATGTCTACTGTTCCCAAATAATTTTTCCCTTTATTTCCCTGCTGAATGTAAACGAGATCAGCCCTTCATTTTTCCAACAAGGAAAGCTACTGTTCATACAGGACACCAGTCCCTATGACTTTTAGATGAAATCTTTGGAAGCGGAGCAAATACTAAAAGTCTCTGACCCCCGCGCTCAGCGGATCTTTATCCTCGCGATTGTTACCTTTGGGGTGCGGCTTAAATCTTTGTTTTAACAAAGTAACCCAAAGACAAAGCTACACTGGAATGTCATAAAACCCGACCCCTAGCTTATTCAGAGACATATGCTCCCAAACTTATCCATGCGAATTGCTGTTCGTGCTGCACATCTTCAACGTTAAGCGCCCCGCAAGGCGAGACACGCAGAGATCACCGCTGCCGAGAGACTTCGAGGACGCTGTAGTGGATACGGAAAGCAAAGTGGAGTGCACGGCGTTCGATGATCTGGAGGCATATAAGTGGATAGGGTGGATCAGGGATTTGCTTGTGTGGAGCACAGTGGAGGGGTGTAGTCCCACTTTCGCCCAATTAGTACTTTTAGTTGATTGTGGGCTTCCTGATGGACAGTTAGTAGGTGATGTTTCCACGTAAACTACTTATCGAAGTTTAGTTCAAGGTATTTTTGCGTGTTAGTTTGCTGGATACGGGGTTCGTAATTGGTGAGGTAGAAGTGGTAGAGACAGTAGGTGTGGGTTGTGGAGCCGTTGGCTGCATCAGGAGGTAAATCGATTGAGGTGGATTTGGAGGGAACATAGGGACTTATGGAGCGTAAGACCGAGGGCGACAAAAGCGGTGTCAACAGAATACTGAAGGAGGTGGATGCGAGGAAGTGAATTTGACATATCGGCAGTGTAGAGGAGGTAAAGGGGAGGTGATATCTTTGTGTTATTTGTAAAGTTTGGAAGGTAGGAGACGAGATACTGGCAGAAGTAAAGCTGTGTGTACCGGGCCTGAGTCGTGCTTTGGTAGCTCAGATGGTAGAGCGCTTGCCCGCGAAAGGCAAAGGCCCGAGTTCGAATCTCGGTCGGGCTCACAGTTTTAATCTGCCAGGAAGTTTCATATCAGCGCACACTCCGCTGCAGAGTGAAAATCTCATTCTGGAAACCTCCCCCAGGCTGTGGCTAAAGCCATGTCTCCGCAATATCCTTTCTTTCAGGAGTGCTAGTTCTGCAAGTTTCGCAGGAGAGCTTCTGTAAAGTTTGGAAGGTAGGAGACGAGATACTGGCAGAAGTAAAGCTGTGTGTACCGGGCGTGAGTCGTGCTTTGGTAGCTCAGATGGTAGAGCGCTTGCCCGCGAAAGGCAAAGGCCCGAGTTCGAATCTCGGTCGGGCTCACAGTTTTAATCTGCCAGGAAGTTTCATATCAGCGCACACTCCGCTGCAGAGTGAAAATCTCATTCTGGAAACCTCCCCCAGGCTGTGGCTAAAGCCATGTCTCCGCAATATCCTTTCTTTCAGGAGTGCTAGTTCTGCAAGTTTCGCAGGAGAGCTTCTGTAAAGTTTGGAAGGTAGGAGACGAGATACTGGCAGAAGTAAAGCTGTGAGTACCGGGCGTGAGTCGTGCTTCGGTAGCTCAGATGGTAGAGCGCTTGCCCGCGAAAGGCAAAGGTCCCGAGTTCGAATCTCGGTCGGGCTCACAGTTTTAATCTGCCAGGAAGTTTACTAATACTACTGTTGGTGCTGACAGCTCCTCGGCTGTCGTCGTAGTACCACGATCATAACTGCGACTGATGGTCGTAGAGCATGGAGATAAAGTCAACACTAGCCAATGCCAAACGCTTTACAGAAAGTGAACCGGTGTTATATGAAATTCACAGACTAAGCTATCTTAGGCCAGACACGAATGTATAAGAAGCTATGCCAGTACATGTCAACAGAAAAGTACTCGTTTATGTTAAAGATTGACGAAATTATAGAATCAGCGAGGACGCAATGCCACCTAATGACACTGGTATCAATGACAGAAACATCTATCTTATCAATATTTTTCTGACAAATAAACGAACTAGAAGTATGGTTATGAACAAAATTATACTTAAAAATACGCCCACTCAAATACGTGTATATTGTCTTCTGTTTGCTAGACACTGCCCTCTATTATATAATCGAAAATAAAGATGATCTCAACGCAATGCAAAAGCCAACATGATAGCCCTGAAATCAGAGATGTGTCTTCTCAAAGAGCCGGCCGGTGTGGCCGAGCGGTTTTAGGCGCTTCAGCCTGGAACCGCGCGACCGCTGCGGTCGCAGGTTCGAATCCTGCCTCGGGCATGAATGTGTGTGATGTCCTTAGGTTAGTTAGGTTTAAGTAGTTCTAAGTTCTAGGGGACTGATGACCTCAGATGTCAAGTCCCATAGTGCTCAGAAGCGTTTAAACCATTTTTCTACTCAAAGATACGGCGTTTTCATGCTAACGTACAAACCAATATGTCAGCTAAGAAGGCAAAAGACACATGGCGACGCAGACTGTACGAGTGTGCAGACGACACATAACATACACTGAAAAGCCAAAGAAACTGGTACAAAGAAACTGGTGACGTATAGCGGCCCCGCGAGCACGCAAAAGTGCCACAACACGACTTAGCGTAGACTCGACTAATGTCTGAAGTAGTGCTGGACGGAATTGACACTCTGAATCCTGCAGGGCTCTCTATAAATCCGTAAGAGTACGAGAGGTGGTGGTCTATTCTGAACAGCACTTTGCAAGTCTACATCTACATCTACATCTATACTCCGCGAGCCACCTTACGGTGTGTGGCGGAGGGTACTTATTCTACCACTATCTGATCCCCCCTTCCCTGTTCCATTCACGAATTGTGCGTGGGAAGAACGACTGCTTGTAAGTCTCCGTATTTGCTCTAATTTCTCGGATCTTTTCGTTGTGATCATTACGCGAGATATATGTGGGCGGTAGTAATATGTTGCCCATCTCTTCCCGGAATGTGCTCTCTCGTAATTTCGATAATAAACCTCTCCGTATTGCGTAACGCCTTTCTTGAAGTGTCCGCCACTGGAGCTTGTTCAGCATCTCCGTAACGCTCTCGAGCTGACTAAATGTCCCCATGACGAATCGCGCTGCTTTTCGCTGGATCATGTCTATCTCTTCTATTAATCCAACCTGGTAAGGGTCCCATACTGATGAGCAATACTCAAGAATCGGACGAACAAGCGTTTTGTAAGCTACTTCTTTCGTCGATGAGTCACATTTTCTTAGAATTCTTCCTATGAATCTCAACCTGGCGCCTGCTTTTCCCACTATTTGTTTTATGTGATCATTCCACTTCAGATTGCTCCGGATAGTAACTCCTAAGTATTTTACGGTCGTTACCGCTTCCAATGATTTACCACCTATGGCATAATCCTACTGGAATGGATTTCTGCCCCTATGTATGCGCATTATATTACATTTATCTACGTTTAGGGAAAGCTGCCAGCTGTCGCACCATGCATTAATCCTCTGCAGGTCTTCCTGGAGTACGTACGAGTCTTCTGATGTTGCTACTTTCTTGTAGACAACCGTGTCATCTGCAAATAGCCTCACGGAGCTACCGATGTTGTCAACTAAGTCATTTATGTATATTGTAAACAATAAAGGTCCTATCACGCTTCCTTGCGGTACTCCCGAAATTACCTCTACATCTGCAGATTTTGAACCGTTAAGAATGACATGTTGTGTTCTTTCTTCTAGGAAATCCTGAATCCAATCACAAACCTGGTCCGATATTCCGTAAGCTCGTATTTTTTTCATTAAACGTAAGTGCGGAACCGTATCAAATGCCTTCCTGAAGTCCAGGAATACGGCATCAATCTGCTCGCCAGTGTCTACGGCACTGTGAATTTCTTGGGCAAATAGGGCGAGCTGAGTTTCACATGATCTCTGTTTGCGGAATCCATGTTGGTTATGATGAAGGAGATTTGTATTATCTAAGAACGTCATAATACGAGAACACAAAACATGTTCCATTATTCTACAACAGATTGACGTAAGCGAAATAGGCCTATAATTATTCGCATCTGATTTATGACCCTTCTTGAAAATGGGAACGACCTGCGCTTTCTTCCAGTCGCTAGGTACTTTACGTTCTTCCAGCGATCTACGATAAATTGCTGATAGAAAGGGGGCAAGTTCTTTAGCATAATCACTGTAGAATCTTAAGGGTATCTCGTCTGGTCCGAATGCTTTTCCGCTACTAAGTGATAGCAGTTGTTTTTCAATTCCGATATCGTTTATTTCAATATTTTCCATTTTGGCGTCCGTGCGACGGCTGAAGTCAGGGACCGTGTTACGATTTTCCGCAGTGAAACAGTTTCGGAACACTGAATTCAGTATTTCTGCCTTTCTTCGGTCGTCCTCTGTTTCGGTGCCATCGTGGTCAACGAGTGACTGAATAGGGGATTTAGATCCGCTTACCGATTTTACATATGACCAAAACTTTTTAGGGTTCTTGTTTAGATTGTTTGCCAATGTTTTATGTTCGAATTCGTTGAATGCTTCTCTCATTGCTCTCTTTACGCTCTTTTTCGCTTCGTTCAGCTTTTCCTTATCAGCTATGATTCGACTACTCTTAAACCTATGATGAAGCTTTCTTTGTTTCCGTAGTACCTTTCGTACATGATTGTTATACCACGGTGGATCTTTCCCCTCGCTTTGGACCTTAGTCGGTACGAACTTATCTAAGGCGTACTGGACGATGTTTCTGAATTTTTTCCATTTTTGTTCCACATCCTCTTCCTCAGAAATGAACGTTTGATGGTGGTCACTCAGATATTCTGCGATTTGTGCCCTATCACTCTTGTTAAGCAAATATATTTTCCTTCCTTTCTTGGCATTTCTTATTACACTTGTAGTCATTGATGCAACCACTGACTTATGATCACTGATACCCTCTTCTACATTCACGGAGTCGAAAAGTTCCGGTCTATTTGTTGCTATGAGGTCTAAAACGTTAGCTTCACGAGTTGGTTCTCTAACTATCTGCTCGAAGTAATTCTCGGACAAGGCAGTCAGGATAATGTCACAAGAGTCTCTGTCCCTGGCTCCAGTTCTGATTGTGTGACTATCCCATTCTATACCTGGTAGATTGAAGTCTCCCCCTATTACAATAGTATGATCACGAAACTTCTTCACGACGTTCTGCAGGTTCTCTCTGAGGCGCTCAACTACTACGGTTGCTGATGCAGGTGGTCTATAGAAGCATCCGACTATCATATCTGACCCACCTTTGATACTTAGCTTAACCCAGATTATTTCACATTCGCATTCGCTAATAACTTCACTGGATATTATTGAATTCTTTACTGCTATAAATACTCCTCCACCATTGGCGTTTATCCTATCCTTGCGGTATATATTCCATTCTGTGTCTAGGATTTCGTTACTGTTCACTTCCGGTTTTAACCAACTTTCCGTTCCTAATACTATATGCGCACTATTTCCTTCAATAAGAGATACTAATTCAGGAACCTTGCCCTGGATACTCCTGCAGTTTACCAATATTACGTTAACTTTTCCTGTTTTTGGTCTCTGAGGACGGACGTTCTTTATCAACGATGATAATGTCCTCTCTGGTAAGCCGTCAGGTATTTTATCGTTTCGCCCAAGGGGGGGTCCCTCTAACCTAAAAAACCCCCGTGTGCACGCCACACGTACTCTGCTACCCTAGTAGCTGATGATCCCAGATATGTCAATAATCTTCATGTCTGGGGAGTATGGTGGCCAGGGGAAGTGTTTAAACTCAGGTGAGTGCTCCTCGATCCACTCTGTAGCAATTCTGGACATGTTGTCTGTTGCATTGTCCTGCTGGAATTGCGCAAGTCCGTCGGAATCCACAATCGACACGCATGGATGCAGGTGATCAGACAGGATGCTTACGCACGTGTCACCTGCCAGGTATCTAGACGTATCAGGCGTCCCATACCACTCCAACTTCACGCGCCCCACTCTATACCAGAGCTTCCACTAGCTTGAAGACTCCCCTGATGACATGCAGGGTCCAAGGATGCATGAGGTTGTCCAAACCCGTACACGTCCATCCACTCGATACTATTTGAAACGAGAGTCGTCCAACCAGCAACATATTTCCAGTCATCAACATTCCAATGTTGGTATTGACGGGTCCAGGTGGGGCGTAAAGCTTTGTGTCATGCAGTCATCAAGGGTACACAAGTCGCCTTCAGCTCCGAAAGCCCATATCGATAATGTTTCGTTGAATGGTTCACAAGCTGATACTTGTTGATGGCCCAGCATTGAAATCTGCAGCAATTTGCGGAAGCGCTGCACTTCTGTCACGTTGAAAGATCCCTTCAGTCGTCATTGGTCCCGTTCTTGCAGGACCTTTTAGCGGACGCAGCGATGTGGGAGATTTGATGTTTTCCCGGATTCCTGATATTCACGGCACACTCGTGTAACGGTTGTACGGGAAAATAGCCACTTCATTGCTACCACATAGATGCTGTGTCCCATCGTTCGTTCGGCGACTATAGCACCACATTTAAACTCACTTACATCCTGAGAAGCTGCCATTGGAACAACAGTAACCGATCTAACAACTGCGCCAGACACTTGTTGTCTTGTATACGTGTTGCCGACGGCAGCGCCTTATTCTGCCTGTTTACGTTCCTCTGTATTTGAATGAACATGCTTATACCGGTTTCCTTGGCGCTTCAGTGTAGCTTGCGGGAAGAACTTAAAATCATCATTACAACGCGACGGCGTGTAACTGAAAAATTTGCGTAATATTACACAACAATAGAATGACAGACTACGTATTGGAAAGGAAACAAACATTTTAAAAAATTGTGTATAACGGTTATATAGTACGTTCTAGCGACAAAGTGACAAAAATGGAGGCTAAGAAAACAGAAAACTGCACTCAGTAATGTCGATTTTGACGATGGTAACGACTCAATATCTTTGATGATCTCTGAGTGGACGTTTTCATTGCATGGGCTTCTAGGCTGCTGTTTCAAAATGTTGACATATCATTACCTTCCTCTAACACAAATATCTTGTTAAATAATTCTCAGCACACTACTCGACATTCCAAATACCCTATCTCAAGATTCGGGTTATATAAATTAACTTGTAAGAATTGTCATAAGATACACACTAGGGCAATTGGCAGAAGTTTTAGAATGAGGTTTAAAGATTAAATGGCGGATACATTGCGTAACTAATTAGTGATTGGACGTCATCTATGTACCGACTTGACAGAAAATCCTAGGAAGTTCTGGTCTTTCGTTAAATCAGTAAGTGGCTCGAAACAGCATATCCAGACACTCTGGGATGATGATGGCATTGAAACAGAGGATGATACGCGTAAAGCTGATATACTAAACACCTTTTTCCAAAGCTGTTTCACAGAGGAAGACCGCACGGCAGTTCCTTCTCTAAATCCTCGCACAAACGAAAAAATGGCTGACATCGAAATAAGTATCCAAGGAATAGAAAAGCAACTGGAATCACTCAACAGAGGAAAGTCCACTGGACCTGACAGGATACCAGTTCGATTCTACACAGAGTACGCAAAAAAACTTGCCCCCCTTTTAACAGCTGTTACCGCAAGTCTCTAGAGGAACGGAAGGTTCCAAATGATTGGAAAGGAGCAAAGGTAGTCCCAGTCTTCAAGAAGGGTCGTCGAGCAGATGCGCAAAACTATAGACCTATATCTCTGACGTCGATCTGTTGCAGAATTTTAGAACATGCTTTTTGCTCGAGTATCATGTTGTTTTTGGAAACTCAGAATCTACTCTGTAGGAATCAACATGGATTCCGGAAATAGCGATCGTGTGAGACCCAACTCGCTTTATTTGTTCATGAGATCCAGAAAATATTAGATACAGGCTCCCAGGTAGATGCTATTTTCCTTGACTTCCGGAAGGCATTCGATACAGTTCCGCACTGTCGCCTGATAAACAAAGAGCCTACGTAATATCAGACCAGCTGTATGGCTGGATAGAAGAGTTTTTAGCAAACATAACACAGCATGTTGTTAGCAATGGAGAGACGTCTACAGACGTTAAAATAAATTCTGGCGTGCCACAGGGGAGTGTTGTGGGACCATTGCTTTTCACGATATATATAAATGACTTAGTAGAGATTGTCGGAAGTTCCATGCGGCTTTTCGCGGATGATGCTGTAGTATACAGAGAAGTTGCAGCATTAGAAAATTGTAGCGAAGTGCAGGAAGATCTGCAGCGGATATGCACTAGGTACAGGGAGTAGCAACTGGCCCTTAACATAGATAAATGTAATGTATTGCGAATACATAGCAAGAAGGATCCTTTATTGTATGATTATATGATAGCGGAACAAACACTGGTAGCAGTTACTTCTGTAAAATATTTGGGAGTATGCGTGCGGAACGATCTGAAGTGGAATGATTACATAAAATTAATTGTTGGTAAGGCGGGTACCAGGTTGAGATTCATTGGGAGAGTCCTTAGAAAATGTAGTCCATCAACAAAGAAGGTGGCTTACAAAACACTCGTTCGACCTATACTTGAGTATTGCTCATCAGTGTGGGATCCGTACCAGATCGGGTTGACGGAGGAGACAGAGAAGATACAAAGAAGAGCGGCGCGTTTCGTCCCAGGGTTATTTGGTAACCGTGATAGCGTTACGGAGATGTTTAGCAAACTCAAGTGGCAGACTCTGCAAGAGAGACGCTCTGCATCGCGGTATAGCTTGCTGTCCAGTTTTCGAGAGGGTGCGTTTCTGGATGTGGTATCGAATATATTACTTCCCCCTACTTATACCTCCAGAGGAGATCACGAATGTAAAATTAGAGAGATTCGAGCGCGCACGGAGGCTTTCAGACAGTCGTTCTTCCCGCGAACCATACGTGACTGGAACAGAAAAGGGAGGTAATGACAGTGGCACGTAAAGTGCCCTGCGCCACACACCGTTGGGTGGCTTGCGGAGTATAAATGTAGATGTAGATGTAGATCTGACCCAGGATAAAATTGATAGTGACCGGGCCAAATATCTCACGAAATGAGCATCAAACGAAAAAACTACAAAAAACGGAACCCGTCTAGCATGAAGGGGAAAACCAGATGGGGCTATGGTTGGCCCGATAGATGCCATAGGTCAAACGGTTATCAACTGCGTTTTTTAAATAGGAAGCCTCATTTTTATTACATGTTTGTGTAGTACGTAAAGAAATATGAATGTTTTAGTTGGACCACTTTTTTCGCTTTGTGATAGATGGCGTTGAAATAGTCACAAACGTATAAGTACGTGGTATCACGTAACATTCCGCCAGTCCGGACGGTATTTGCTTCGTGATACATTACCCGTGTTAAAATAGACCGTTTACTGGAAAAGGTAGATATCGTGTTGATGTATGGCTATTGTGATCAAAATACTCAATGGACGAGTGCTATGTATGCTGCTCGGTATCCTGTCGACATCATCTAAGTGTCCGGACCGTTCGCCCGATAGTTACGTTATTTAGGGAGACAGGAAGTGTTCAATCACATGTGAAAGGTCAACCACGACCTGCAGCAAATGATGATGCCCAAGGAGGTGTTTTAGCTGCTGTCGCGACTAATCCACACTTCAGTAGCAGAAAAACTGGTCGAGAATCGAAGATCTCAAAAACGTCGGTGTTGAGAATGCTACATCAGCATCGATTGCACCCGTACCATATTTCTATGCACCAGGAATTGCATGGTGATGACTTTGAACGTCGTGTACAGTTCTTCCACTGGGCACAAGAGAAATTACGGGATGATGACAGATTTTTTGCATGTGTTCTATTTAGCAACGAAACGTCATTCACTAACAGCGGTAACGTAAGCCTGCATAATATGCACTATTGGGCAACGGAAAATCCACGATGGCTGCGACAAGTGGAACATCAGCTACCTAGGCGGATTAACGTATCGTGCGGCATTATGGGAGGAGGGTTAAATGGCCCCCATTTTATCGATGACAATAAATGGTGTATTGTATGCTGATTTCCTGCGTGATGTTCTACCGATGTTACTACAAGATGTTTCACTGCATAACAGAATGGTATGTACTTCCAACATGATGGATGTCCGGCACATAGCTCGCTTGTGGTTGAAGGGGTATTGAATAGCATATTTCATGACATGTGGATTTGTCGTTGCAGCACCATACCATGGCCCGCACGTTCACCGGATCTGACGTCCACGTATTTCTTTCTGTGGGGAAAGTTGAAGGATATTTGCTATCGTGATCCACCGACAACGCCTGACCTGACAACATGCGCCAGCGCATTGTCAATGCACGTGCGAACATTACGGAAAGCGAAGTACTCGCTGTTGAAAGGAATGTAGTTACACGTATTTCCAAATGCATTGAGATTGACGGACATCGTTTTGAGCATTTAGTGCGTTAATGTGGTATTAACAGGTAGTCATGCTGTAACAGCACGCGTTCTCAGAAATGATAAGTTCACAAAGGTACATGTATCACATTGGAACAACCGAAATAAAATGTTCAAACGTACCTACGCTCTGTATTTTAATTTAAAAAACCTACCTGTTACCAACAGTTCGTATAAAATTGTGAGCCATATGTTCGTGTCTATTACAGCGCCATCTACCACAAGGCGAAAAAGTGGTCCAACTAAAACATTCATATATCTTTGCGTACTACACGAATATGCAATAAAAAATCGGGTTCCTAATTTTAAAAAAACGCAGTTGATATCCGTATGACCTATGGCAGCACCATCTAGAGGGCCAACCATAGCACAGTCTGGTTTCCCCCTTCAAACTAGACAAGTTTCGTTCTCAGTAGTATTTACGTTTGACGCTTCTTTCGTGAGGTATTTGGCCCGGTCACGAGCAATGGATCGCCCTGTATACTGCCCAAAACGGACTTTCTGTTGGACAACTAGGAGGAACTTGAGAATATTGTCGCTAATAAAACGACCCATCATTCCCTTTTAATGAACACATTGTGATGTCCCCTCTCCCCTTTTGTTGTCGCCGTTGATGTTGAGCCGCTACTGCTACAGCTCGGTCGGTGGAATGGAGACGCGACGCGCAGTGATGGTTGTCCCCGTCAGATAACGTGGAACAGCACCTGAATATCTCTAAAGAAAATTGTTCCTCGCGTAATGTATAAAAGTCCGTTTGCGAGTCCGTACAGTCTTCTCATTGATGCGAACAGCTGATTTTAATTGCCTGTTATGGTTTTATGATGATTTTCTTTGCCCGGTTAGTTAGTTATTGCAGTATTGAGTGAATCATTCATCACCGGCGTTGTTTCACACCACTGAAGCGAGGAAAAATTCCTCTGCGGTTCCGTATCAGTAGTTGTTGTTACATTACTAGGCAGAATTGTTCACTACGGCACGACGCAAACCCAGAGATAATCTATAATGCTATCTTGCTTTCGTGCGTCGTAATATTATTTCGGCAAACACTCCTTTCAATGCTCAACGTTCATCAAGTCACTCTTTCAATTAAAATGATCACAGTTAATTAATTTTGATCAACTATCACACAGTTCAGTTAATGATGGAGCCAACACGTGAGATTTCCATTACTTATGAACAATTTTTATTGTTCCTTCTTAGCAGTTAGTTTATTGTCATCACACCATACGCCCACCGATGGAACAGATCAACTACGATTCTTTTCAGTCCGGTGATCCTAACAATTACGACAACTTTTACAATCGGCATATTTGTATTATCTTCGCGTGGTCGTATTAATAATTCCTACTCAAGGCTAATCAAGCATTGCAGTCTTCGATACAATGTCCATTCTTCACTGTAACTGTTCACTTTCATGAAGATTCAGTCCGACAATAATATCTCCAATAATTAAAGTTCATTCACTCGTCGTACACTATCAGAATATCACTTCAGTTCAAATTCTTAAGTCAGAATAACTGAGAACAAAGTCCGCGCATCCCTATCATGCAATAGCACTATTTTTTAATAGAAACAATCTCGTAGCATTCCGTTTGTAGTGCTATAACAAACGGTGCTCTCTCACGACTTGATAGCAAGCAAGATAGGAAGCGACTAACATTTTCATGATCCAGCATTGTAGACGCACTGAACTTCCTTTTCGCCGCGTTTGCAACTCTCTTTCATAATAAATGTTATCTCTGAACGACATATTACTTGGGACTTTCGTCACTGATTTGGAGTTATTACTGAGCTGCCTGATAGCTAATTCAAATGTCCTTTCTTTCTTTCTACTTTTATATCATGACATTCTCAGTAATTATTGAAACTGGCGTTCATCAAAACTTTAAGATGTTATATTATTGTCAAAGTTGTCGTACCAGTCATAATAATACTGTTCCCTCCTTTAAATTATCAGGACATTCATATTTCGCTTTTTCGGTTACTTGGGGTGTTACATACACCCCCGGACGATGAAGTGGGTATTTTATTTCCCGCTTCGAAGTCCCTATCTACGTCAGGTCCCTGTTTTTAATTTTCACACACATATTCACGCACATATATGTACAAAATTGAAATATTACACCACTCATACACCTGCATATACAATATTGAAATGTTACATTGATCAATACAATCTCATGAACTTAAGGTTCATCACTTATATAATTCACATCATACTGCACTGTGCTGTCGACGCATCGTAGCACTGAGCTGCAATACATGGCCCAGTTCGAAGCACGTTTCTTCTTTTCCGAACCCCTGGAGAATCTGCCACCGCATCAGACCGTACCAAGCAGCGATTACGATCTGATTATTTGTGGTTGATTGTTAACCTTTGTTGTGAAGTGGTGTCGCCCCTGGAAGACTTTACTAAGGACTCAGTACAATCTGCAGCCTGATGGTCCGCACCACAACTGCCGTGAATCTGTTACACTAACTTCACACTTCTCTCTCTTGTGTACTCACAGGACACTACCCGTTTACTGTTTCCTTCCAAAACTTTGATTTTGTATTTATCTAATAATATTACTTATTAGGCTGAATAATCCTTCACTTTTCATATTAGTCTCATTAGTCAACTAACACAAAGACCGTTCAACACTATCATTACTTTACTGTTTCTGTCCTGTCATTCAAATGATTCTCACTCCCTTTTTCCCTCATCCGTTTCTTTGTCTCTCATCTTTATGGTTTTCACAAGCTCTCCCTCAAAACAAGTGATTTTTCTTTTACATCAATCTTCTATTCTGCTTATGTTTTTCAGTGTGCTTGCATGTACATGAGTGTAATGCCTCTTTTCTAACATACCATGTGGAGGCTTATTAACAAAAATATTTTAAACAAAATATATTATTAATCTATAGTAAATACATATTTAACTAATTAACAGAACTCCAACAATTATTGATGGCTTTTGCAACAACTTAATGAAACTCATAGTAATTAGTTGATCCTTTGTAAAATCTATCATCTTCTTGGATGACTCAATTTAACTTAACTATCAAAATGATTGTTATTACTAACCACTTATTTACTAAATCTAGTTAGAAAATTTATACATTGTTAGTCTTCTCTTGCTTCACAGTGGGTCCTGTTGTATAAAAATATGAATTCTTGCTTAACTAAAATCCTTCTTTAATTCTATGTGAGGATAGATTCCTTTTATTTTAATCTGTTCTTCGTCCTCTGGAAGGTAATTTCCAGCGTGTGGTATTTTGACAACTCGGTATGGTCCCTTATATAGACTACACCATTTTCGGTTTAGTTTCTTTTTCTTCGATGATTTCGGGTGATTTTTTAACAATACAGAGTCAACAATTTTATAACTAATTACGACAATTAATTTCTTATCAAATTGGTTTTTTGTATATTAGCCTTACGTTTTAATGGTAAATAAGCTTTACATATCACCTCATTGTGATCCCTTTCCTTATTAAGTACATATGGTAAATTACCAAGCCATTCGTCACCATGATGCTTATTGAGTAGAATTTCATTAGGCGCATAACCGGTCGACATATGTAGTAATTCTTTGTACATTCTTTCAAAAGTTCCAACTAACTCTATGCATTGATGATGTTTTTTACCTGCATATGTCCTCATGAATCTATTTAGTTTCCTAAAAATTCAGTTGGGTTCCCCGACGGGTTGAAATGGGCTATGAACACATGACAGACGCCGCATGTCTTCACTGCGTCACGGCATACCTTACTTCTAAAATACGAGGCATTGTCTGAAATTAACATCGTCGGTTTACCTACTTTAGCTAGACAGTCATCTCTGATTTATCTTAGCATCAGTTTAACACTAGTGGATCTTAATGGATACAATTTTACATGTTTTGAAAACATATTGTACATAGCAAAAACATATTTGCAATTTCCCTTTGATTTTGGGACTGGCCCACACATATCACATGATACAATGCCTAGAGGTTGCTTAGGAATTATTGGATGTGAGACACCTCGAGTACCATAGATGACTGGCTTTGCCTTTTCACATACTTTACACCTTTTAAACATTTCTTGAGCGCGTTTTAATAAATTCGGATAGAAACACAGTTGTTGCAGTTTCATGACACACTACTGAGCTCCGAAAAGTCCCCAAAGGACATGTGTGAACTACAAAATAGTGATAATATATTTTGAAGGAATACATATTTACCACTGATTTTTTTGCATTTTTCTGGTAGAAGAATACACCTTCTTTTAATCTGTAGTGACTCTTGACTTTATTACTTCTGCCAGTTCGTAGTTCATTGATGATTCCCTTCCATTTACTATCTATCTTTTGCATTTGATCGATCTGCGAACACATTTCATTAACCTCACTTGTTTATGGAATTGTTCCTAACATCATCATCTTATAATCTATTATACGCTCTTATTCAGTCTCATCAGACTTAGTGGTCGGTATATCGATAACGCGTCCGCGACGACATTGTCTCTACCCTTGACATGCTTAATTGTCACGTTATATTCTTGTAATACTAGGGCCCAACGCGTACGTCGGCCATGCAACATTCGACTTGTCATTAGGAACGTTACTGCTTTGTGATCGCAATATACCACTATCAGTTTACCACATACGAAATATCTAAACTTTTTTAATGCCGATATTATTGCTAACACTTATAACTCAGTTATACAGTACGGGCGTTCACAAATCGATAAAGTTCTACTGTGCAAAAGCAATTACCTTTATGGTCTCTATATTTGTCTCATCGTCCATTTTAAATAAAGTAGCTCCCAGTCCGGTTTCTGCTTCATCTGCCGCTATGAAAAAATCTCTTTCCATCTGCGGATGATGCAATAGCGGAGCACTTATTAAAGCATCACGAATTTCGTGGAATGCTTTTACTGCAAGCTTCTGTCTATTGCCATGGTACATTGTTTCTTAACAATTGCAATAGACAGCCTTTACTAAACAGTTGATGGGATATAAACTTTCTGAAAAAATACGCTAAACGTAAAAATAATGTTAACTGTTTCTTATTTATTGGGTAAGGGCAGTTTCTTATGGCATCTAACTTTTTTAGATTTGGAATTATTCCTTCAGGTCTTACTATGTGACCCAAAAATTTAATCTGATTTCTCCCAAATTTTGACTTTACTAAATTAATCGTTACCCCATATTCTAGAAATTTTTCAAATACATGGTTTAGTATCTCAAGATGTTCTGCCCACGTTTCTGTGCCAATTAATAACTCATCAACATAAACAGATATTCGTTCCAGCAAATCCGGACCAATTACTGTATCCAGTGCGGATATAAAACCACAACCACTAATATTCAATCCAAAGGGCATTACCTTAAGTTGATAACTTCGCCCTAAATAAATGAACGCCGTGTATTTTCGTGATTCTTTTGTGATTTGGGTTTGCCAATACCACATTTGAGGTCCAGGGAGGTCAGGAACTTCACCCTGTGAAATTTCTGGACGCGTTCTTCTAAATTTTCTGGTCGAGTCCTAACAGGCTTAATAATTTTGTTGATATCTCGAGCGTCTAAGACTAATCGTATATCACCATTAGACTTAGTTACTACTAATAGTGAGCTAGAATATTCGGACGTTGAGGTCTCGATAATTCCCCAGTCCAACATCTTTTCTATTTCTTTAGTACACACTCGGAGACTGCCATTGAAGGGCTAAACAAAATTGCTTCATGCTTAACTTGTAACCGCAGTATCGAACATTGCATTCGAATTTCCAAATTAAATTTCATCTTCTGCAAAATTGGTTAAGAGAAAACGCACGGCGCCTAACATGCTGGCAGCGCTCCACTCATTAGAATACTGGCGTGTACGCCAGACTGCTTCCCCCTCTGTGTTCCCTGTGTCCCTCTGTGTCCCACATCACTGAAGGGAGGAAAAACTCCTCTGCGGTTCAGTATCAGTAGTTGGTGAATTGTTCACTACGGCACGATGCAAACCCAGAGATAATCTATAATGCTATCTTGCTTTCGCGCGTCGTAATATTATTCCTGCAAAACACTCCTTTCAATGCTCAATGTTCATCAATTCACTCTTTAAATTAAAATGTTCACAGTTAATTAATTTTGATCATCAACTATCATACAGGTCAATTAATGATGGAGCATACACGTGAGATTTCCGTTACTGATGAATAATTTTTATTATTCCTTCTTAGCAGTTAGTTTATAAACATCACACCACAGGCACACCAATGGATCAGATCAACTACGATTCTTTTGAGTTGCGTAATTGTGACAATTTCCTCAACTTTTACAATCAGCGTATTTGTATTATCTTCGTGTGGTCGTATTAATGTTTCCTGCTCAAGGCTAATTAAAAATAACCTTTCTTTCTTTCTACCTTTATTTCATGACATACTCAGTAATTAGTGAAATTGGTGTTAATCAAAACTTTAAGATGTTATATTATTGTCAAAGTTGTCGTATCTGTCAGGATAACACTGTTCTATACTTCAAATTATCAGGACATTCTTATTTGGGATTTCAGGTTTCTTGGGGTGTTACATCATGTAAGTCCAGGATAAAGCATATTTCACTGTTTCCTAACATCGTTTGAATCACAAGAATGCTGAATTTTCTCTTCCGGTGTGTGACTCTTGCCTTGTCTTCCATCTTACCTTTATTTTGTGAAAACAAATTATATTACTATTTTTATTCGCATTTTACTTGTGTTTTACTGCTACTTTACGTTGTGAACAAGACTTCTACCTCACAGAAACTTTTTATCATTTCCTTTCGGACACATGTGAGGATGCACTCCGTCTCTAATACAAATGCTTCCATTGACCTTTTTGTCTTATTTGCATTGATGATTGCTGATTCTTCCGCCAGTTTTCCACTTCTAGGGCAAAATGTTGCTCTGAAAATCTTTCCGCTCCTCTGCCCTGTCTGATAAGGCCGTTTCCAGAGCGAAGATAATCTCCTATACCATTGCAGATAACTGGTATACAGTGCGACAAATCAAAAAATGCAACGTTGCACACGCCTTCTGTACTGCTACAAAATGCATTTCATCATCAGATGTAAGACAGGTCTAGCTGCTCATCTCAATAAAAGAATTCCGCTTCCGAGTTTATTTCGTAGCGAATAAGTTAAACTAATCACACAGCTTCCCAAGGTGAAGTAGCTTGAGTACCTCAGTGATGCAGATGAATACTTGGAAGATACGTGGATACATTCGAAGGTCTCATATTGATTATATAATGATACGACAGGGATTTAAAAACCAAAAAGCAGTTGTATGAATATCAGTAGCTCTGATGATAAAGTAGTACTAAACAAACGACGTTAAGTTGAAAGGTGGTAATACTGTATAGAGGTGCTATGCCATGGAAATTAGCTTGAAGACAATATTATAGACAGGGAATAGTAAGTGTATGAAGATGAGATGGGAGACATGTTAACCGAGATTAGTCTTAGTTAATTTAAGAGAATAGAGTATTGAAAGTCCTAGGCGAAAATAAGCCCCTGGAATAGACAACAGAGCTACTAATATCCCGGGGAAAGCCATGGCAGAATTATTCCAACTATGTGCCAGATGAGAAATATTCTCAAACTTCAAGAAGAATGCAATAATTCGAATTCCAAACAAATCAGCTTCTGACTAGTGTGAATATTACTGAACTATGATTTTAGTAAATCATGGCTGGACAATACTGACATGAATTATTTACAGGAATGGAAAGACTGAAAGCAGCCAATCTTGGGGATGATGATTTTGGATCTCGAGAAACGACTTCCCTTAGAAGGTAGGATACAGAACGAAACATCTATGTTTATAACGTTCGTAGAGAAAGTTTTTGACAATGTTGGCTCGAATACACTCTTTTAATTTCTGAAGGTAGCAGGAGAAAAATACAGGGCGCGAAGGTTATTCAGAACTCGTCCAGAAATCAGACAGCAATTATAAGAGTGAACGGTCACAGCCGAGAAGCAGTAGTTGAGAAGTAAGTGAGACAGGTTTGTGGCTTATCCCTAATGTTATTCAATCTTTACATTGAGCAATCAGTATGGGAAACCAAAGAAAAATTTCTAGAATAATGGAAGTTCAGGGAAAGGAATCAAAACTATGAAGTCAGTCGCTGACAACGTAATTCTGTCAGAAATGGCTAAGGACTGGGAAGGGTAATTGGATGGAACGGAAAGTGTTTTGATAGGATGATATATAATCAACAGTAATAAAAAGCAAGACAAGGATGTAGACACGTAATTGAATAAAATTGGGTGTGGCTGATAGAGTTAAATCAGTGCACGAGACACTAACAGTAGTTGATGAATTTTGCTATTTGAGCTGTAAAAATTCAGATGATTGCCAAAGTTAAAAGGATGCCAATGGAAAGAACATTTTTTTGAAGGAGAGAAATTTATTAACACTGAATATAAATTTAAGACTTAGGACGTCTTTTCTGAAGGTATTTGGCCGGAGTGTAGCACTATACAGACGTGAAACGTGGATAATAAGCAGCTGTGACAAGAACACAATAAAAGATTTTGAAAGTGAATAATTCTGAAGATTAGATGGGTAGTTTGCTGAACTAATGAAGAGGTACTGAACAGAACTATGAGACGGGATATTTTAACACAATTTATCTAAAAGAGCGCATCGGTTGATAGGAAACGTTCTGAAACATTAAGCAATCATCAATTTAGTATTCAAGGGAAGAGTGAGGGGTAAAAAAGCCAGAGGGAGACAAAGAGATGAATACAGTAAGCCATTTCAAATGAATATCTTTTGTAGGAGTTATTCGGATATGATGAGGCTTGCACAGGACAGAGTAACATGGAGAGGTATATCCAACCAGTCTTCTGACTGATCATCAGAAATCAAAGTATCACATTTGGAAATATTTTATACGATCAAACAAAGACTCTCTTGATGGGCTCAAATTTGTACTAACTTGTTTCTCTTTTTTCTCCTGCTTCCTGTACAACAGATGGTGCAAGAATGAAGTAAGTAATTAACAGTACCTCGAAGGTGTTCTGAAAGATACAAAAATACTTAAAGGCGAAGACATAATGAATTGATAGAAAATCCTTTCAGAGCTACAAGGCAGAATTCTCCATAAATACAAGTTAATTTTGGTTAATATTCGAGGGTAATCTCGTCCCAAACAACAAACTGACTGTACATATTTCCTGCACTGATACAACCGCTCAAGTGAAACACGTTTCTCATGACGAAATTATTACTTAACCACTGGTCAATTTTAATTAATTAATATTTTAGTGAAGCGAGTTTCTACAGCCATCAGATACTTAAAGATTTGCATTTTTAACCATCAGCTGTACATATAAATCTTTCTTCTTTACCTATTTCACTCTTTCCACATGGAAAAGCAGTTCGTCTTTATCTTGAGGATCTAACATACGCAATGGCCTTAAATGTATCAAATGTGTTTCACAATAATATATGACAGAATATGAAGGAACTGTGATTCAAATATGATGTTGGTTATGCCCACATTGCATACTCATAGTAACTCAAGTCCTGTCTGCTGTCACATATAAATATAGTTCTTATGGTTCGGTAGGCATATATTTCGATGATTAGGTCATATAATTTTTTCATTTAGTTTCAGATAAGTAGTGAGGCTTATCCAGCTCACGAAAATCCTACATTGATGACAGATTTATCCAAGCTGACATATCCAAAATGGTTGCCTATGTAGTGTTGTCTGCTCCTGTCTTGAACAGAAGCTTTTACTAGATGAAATTAAATTACAGAACTCAATTAGTCTCTCTCCTCTCTCGTTCTTAGTAGCAATCCCGTATTTTCCAGTAACCTTTTTTTCTACTCCTTTCATTACAGACCCATTCCAGTTCCACATACCTGCCAGATTTTCGTGTAGTGAATTACCTGTTCATTATCCTCATACAATATCTCTATCTCTTCATATTCCACTTGCGACGTCGACATAAATACCTGAATTATCGTTGTCGATTTCGTCTGCTATCGATTCTGATGAAAACAATCCCATAACTGAACTGTTTACAGTAACACACTCTTTGCCCTACCTTCCTCTTCATAACGAATCTTAGTCCCGTTATACAATTTTCTGTTGCTGTTCATATTACCCTATACTCATGTGACCCGAACTTCTTGTCTTCTTTCCATTTCACTTCACTAACTCCTACCACGTTTAGATTCAGCCTCTGCATTTACCATTCCCGATTTTCTAACTTCCATCCCACGGTAAAACTTCTGACATTCCACACCCTTCTTCATCGATCGTTATTCTTTCATTGCTTATGCAATCTTCTTCCCATGGCAACCTCTCTCTTCGCAGTCACCTCCTTGAGATCCACGTGGGGGACTATTACGGAATCTTTTGCCAATGGAGTGATCAACAGGGTACCTTTTCAAATATACGCCACATGTCCTGTGGATACACTTTATGTGCCTTTAATGCAGTGGTTTCCTTTGCCTTCTGCATCTTCATGCCGTTGATCATTGCTGATTATTCCGCCTTTCGGGGCAGTTGCCCACCCGATGGGCCAGAGGGTGCTCTGAACCTCTGTCTGCTCCTCCACCCTCCATGACAAAGCGTTGGCAGAGTGAGAGTAGCTTCTGCTGAAGTCTTTGGGCGCCAATTCTGATTATTAATCAGAGTTTAAGCAGTGGTGGGGTTGCAATTAATGACTGAAGATGTTTTAATTACCAACCAAAGACGCTACCATGGGAGACTTTTCTGAAAATAATCTGAACTGCATGTAAATCACTTTTAGTTTGCACCAATTCGCTGCATTAGTAGTACAACACTATAGGAACAACTGTAGGTACTACTTCTTTTTATTGAAATGATTACTTGATTGAAAATCAACTGTAAATTCAAGTAAATCTGTTTTCCTTTAATAATTCTTTCGCTCATGACTTTCTCCGAAGTTACAGTGAGGACGATGGGACCCTACTGATGGTTATCAACATGGCTCAATAAACTTTCACTAGCAAGGTTCATGCTTTGACTAAACACACTGTAATGTTCCAAAAAAGTTACTGTTACGCTAGTATGCGTGTTATGGGCAATAGCCTCTTCCTTATTAGCGAGTAGCTACAATACGTTTGAGTTGACACAGTAACTCTGCCTTTACTTAAATGGTTACACACTGCTGTGTTAATGATCTTATTGTTACACAGACGATATTCTTACTGTTCCATACAATATATATTTTCACCATGTTGCCAGCATATTTACCATTGAGAGATGACACAATTACTTCTTACTTATGAGTTTCCCAAACATTACATTTTCATAAACGTTCATTAATGAAAATACTTGTAAATGTATGCAGTTATAAAAATCATTTCAAACTCATGCAGTCAAGTAACTGATTAATACATGAGGCACTGGGTTACAGCATTACACATGCCCATCATTTCACTGAATTATATTGTTAATTATATAATTAAAAGTCCAAACATACAACACAGTGAGTGGCATTACTCATGCTTCATTTGTAAAGAACAAGAAATAAAATATACATTTGTTTCTACTACTCTTCTGAGCATAATTCTTGAACTATTAACAGGAGATATGTCTGTATGTTGTGTATTGTAATATATGTAATAGTTAATAATTTGCATAAACATAACTATAAAGCAAAGTTTACAATTTTTCATGCTGCATGTGTATTATTTGCGGTGAATTATATTAGATAATATGTGTACTGTGATGGCACAATTGAAATGCTTATCTCCTTGACAAGGTACATGTATGATGACCATGAGTATACATCACATATTATTCTTACTGCTCGCTTTTACGCAATCAGCACTTTCTTCTGATTGATGAGATATACCACAAGATTATTTAATAAGGCCTTATAGATTGGATGTGTGGAGAATACATCTGGAAGTGATTTCCGAGACTCTCAAGAGCAATAGTCACACGAAGGGCACAAGTTGCTGAAGTTAAATGTTTCACAAGCTGACTAATCAACACAATATCAGTAGGAAAATACATCTGGAAGTAATTTCCTTGTCTTTCAAGACCATTAGTCACATGAAGAGCACAAGTTGCTGAAGTTAAATGTTTCACAAGCTCACTAATCATCAACATAATATCAGTAAAACGCTTCTTTCAGTTGAAGTTTTCATAAATATGTAGAACTAAAAATTGGGATTATTTATTGACTCCTGTTCATGTGCTACATCAGTTATTGGTATGAGTCTACTTGCTGCACAGAAATGAATATGTTGCACTTTCTCAATATTTACCCAGAGTCCTTATTAAGAGAACCACTTAACATTTTAAAAAATCGATAACAATCTCTTCTGTTTCTGTCTTTCTAGTAGTATTTATTACAACACCAGTATTGGCTGCAATAACTACCATATCTGCTTGTTAACAGGTAAGTGGAAGGTCAGTCTCATACATAAGAAGAAATGGGGTGGACCCAAACTTCTACCATGTGGGACTTCCATAGAAATTTCACCCCAATCGCTAGTATTTCCTACAATACAAACATTGAATTATTGAGCACAACTTTTAGCAATCTGTTCACTTTGTGTAAATTCATCAATTCCAAAAAGAACCCTAAGTTCTTCTACATTTGTATCATGATCTAAGGAATCAAACGCCTTGAAAAGACCATAAAAACTTCAAATGACAGTATTTTGTTATTTAGGTCTTGTATAAATAGCATTCTCAGTCGAACAAATTTTCTAGAGTCTAGTCGTTAAGTTAATCGCTTCTTCTTCAATGTCAGACTGCTTTTCAGTGCGCTATTTTTCGAATACTCTGGGGAAAAATGTTAATAATGAAACTGTATGATAGTTATTTAAGTATTTCTTGTCGTCTTTCTTATAAAGCTATTTAGTCATAGCATACTTTAATCTGTCTGGAATCATTTCCTCTGCCATTGTTGCTTAACATATCTCAATAAGGACATTACAGATTAACTTAGAACCAGTTGTCATAATTATGTTTGAAATTCAATCAAGACCATATGACTTTGTGTTTTTTAGAATTTTTATTATCTTGCTAATATTAGTGAAGGATGCTGGTGTTAGCTGCACTGCCCTGACGTTGTGGGGAATGACATTTTTAACACATTCCATTGTTTGTTCAACTGAACTATTGAATCCTCTTTCTGCTGATGCGAGAGTTATTCGGAAAATAAGGAACAATCGGTCGCCAAATGGAAACCACAGTGAAAATCCGATGACGTTTTGCACAGATGTGTTGGGCAGTGCCTGTATTAGGCCTGTCAATAGCATTACTTCTGTATTTTTAGTTCTGAGCACAGAGGGAACATATAAAGATACCTAGAACAATAGTGTCTCTCGCCAAGTACGAGGGCCTGGTGAGAAATTTCACCCAAAGCTATGCAGCCAACATTACACGGCTGTCGCGCGTTTTCTTCTTCAAGACAGTTCTCAACGGCAATCGTTTGCAATTGGAAATGTTTGATTACCCACAATACAGCCCGTAATTGTCTCCTTCTGAGTTTCATTTCTGCGCACATGAACCGCTGGCTATGTAGACAACATTTTCGCACAGACAACGAACTGTAGGCCCGCGTAGAGAATTGGCAGAAAGCACTGGTGGCTGCCTTCTATAACGAGGGTATTGGAAAGTTTGTACAACGCTACGGCAAACGTCTTAGTCAGATCAGTGACTATGGAGATTAGTTGTAGCTAACTGTTTTTTTTTTTTAGATTAGATTCACTTTCATTCCAATTGATCCGTAGTGAGGAGGTCCTCCAGGATGTGGAACATGTCAGAAAAACAACAATACATGACAAATATTTACAACTAAAACAAATAAGCTAATGTACCATTCCACAGGTCCCAAGTGGAATGATCGTCATTTTTTAATGAACACTAAGAGTCATTTTACAAATACTAATGCACTGAATTTAAAATAAAAAAGTTTTTTATTCATTTATAAGGTAATAAACATGTAATACAACTACTGTAATACTTATTTACAATGAACACATTACTGCACTGAAATGGTGCAGAAGTTAGATTATACTTACACACACACACACACACACACACACACACACACACACACAAACATACACACAAATTTTCAGTGAACACATTACTGCACTGAAATTGTGCAGAAGTTATGTTGTACTTATACACAAATGAGTTGGTTTTACAAAGAAATTCATCAATGGAGTAGAAGGAATTGGCCACCAATAAATCCTTTAGGCTTCTCTTAAACTCAATTTCATTGGTTGTTAAGCTTTTTATGGCTGCTGGCAAGTTATTGAAAATGTGTGTTCCTGAATAATGCACTCCTTTTTGTACAAGACTAAGTGACTTTAAATCCTTGTGAAGATTATTCATATTTCTAGTATTGATTCCATGAATTGATCTGTTGGTTTGAAAAAGTGATACATTTTTAATGACAAATTTCATTAAGGAATAAATATATTGGGAAGCAGTAGTTAGTATCCCTAGTTTCATAAACAGGCTTCTGCAGGATGTTCTTGAGTTCACACCACATATAATTCTTACTGCACGTTTTTGTGCCCGGAAAACTTTAGCTTGGCTTGATGAATTACTCAAAAAAATAATCCCATATGACATTATGGAATGAAAGTAAGCATAGTATGCCAGCTTTTTCATTTTTATATCCCCTATGTCTGACAAAATTCGCATTGAAAACAGAGATTTGTTAAGACGCTTCAGCAGTTCTGTGGTGTGCTCCTCCCAGTTGAATTTATTATCAAGCTGTAATCCCAAGAATTTAACACTGTCCACTTCTTCTATCTTCTTGTCATCGTATGTTAGACATATACTCTTGGGACACCCCTTACAAGTTCTGAACAGCATGTAGTGTGTTTTTTCAAAGTTTAGAGACAAAGAATTGGCTAGGAACCAGTGATTAATGTCCACAAATATTTTATTGGCTGATCTTTCTAAGACTACACTTGATTTGCTATTTTTTGCAATGTTTGTATCATCGGCAAACAAAACAAACTTGGCATCTGGTAATGTTACTGATGAAAGGTCATTGATATACACAAGAAAAAGTAAGGGCCCCAAAATGGAACCTTGTGGGACCCCACATGTAATTAGTTCCCAGTTGGATGATGCCTGATAGCTTGATACATGTCTCTTTCCTAATAACGCCCTTTGTTTCCTGCCAGAGATATAAGATTTGAACCATTTTGCAGCATTTCCTGTTACACTATAATATTCTAGTTTACTTAAAAGGATATTGTGATTTACACAGTCAAATGCCTTTGACAGATCACAAAATATACCAGTTGCCTGGAATTTTTTGTCTAATGAATTAAGCACATTTTCACTGTAAGTGTAGATAGCCTTCTCAATATCAGAACCTTTTAGAAATCTAAACTGTGACTTTGACAGTATGTTATTTGAGATAAGATGGTTATAAAGACGACTGTACATTACTTTTTCGAAAATTTTTGAGAATGCTGGCAACAGTGAAATTGGACGGAAATTTGATGCTATTTCTTTATCTCCCTTCTTAAACAGTGGCTTAACTTCAGCATATTTCAGCCATTCAGGAAATATTCCACTGATAAACGACTGGTTACACAGATAGCTTAATATGTTACTTAGCTCAGAATCACATTCTTTAATTAACTTTGTTGATATTTCATCATACCCACTAGATGTTTTTGATTTTAAAGATTTTATGATGGACATTATTTCTGTTGGGGTAGTGAGGGTCAAATTCATATTATGGAAGTTACTTGAAATGTCTGGTCTAAGGTAATCCATAGCAGCATCTACAGAACCTGACAACCCCATCTTTTCAGTTACAGTTATAAAATGTTTGTTAAAAAGTTCTGCAAAACTATACACATCTGTCACCAATGTATCATTTACTCTTAATGCTATTTGTTCCTCTTCATGTCTGGTTCTACCGGTCCCCTCCTTCACTATATCCCATATTGTCTTTATTTTGTTATCTGATATGACTATCTTTTCCTTGTAATACATTTGCTTTGATATCCGTATTACAGTCTTTAATATCTACATATACATCTACATCTATACTCCGCGAGCCACCTTACGGTGTGTGGCGGAGGGTACTTATTCTACCACTATCTGATCCCCCCTTCCCTGTTCCATTCACGAATTGTGCGTGGGAAGAACGACTGCTTGTAAGTCTCCGTATTTGCTCTAATTTCTCGGATCTTTTCGTTGTGATCATTACGCGAGATATATGTGGGCGGTAGTAATATGTTGCCCATCTCTTCCCGGAATGTGCTCTCTCGTAATTTCGATAATAAACCTCTCCGTATTGCGTAACGCCTTTCTTGAAGTGTCCGCCACTGGAGCTTGTTCAGCATCTCCGTAACGCTCTCGCGCTGACTAAATGTCCCCATGACGAATCGCGCTGCTTTTCGCTGGATCATGTCTATCTCTTCTATTAATCCAACCTGGTAAGGGTCCCATACTGATGAGCAATACTCAAGAATCGGACGAACAAGCGTTTTGTAAGCTACTTCTTTCGTCGATGAGTCACATTTTCTTAGAATTCTTCCTATGAATCTCAACCTGGCGCCTGCTTTTCCCACTATTTGTTTTATGTGATCATTCCACTTCAGATTGCTCCGGATAGTAACTCCTAAGTATTTTACGGTCGTTACCGCTTCCAATGATTTACCACCTATGGCATAATCCTACTGGAATGGATTTCTGCCCCTATGTATGCGCATTATATTACATTTATCTACGTTTAGGGAAAGCTGCCAGCTGTCGCACCATGCATTAATCCTCTGCAGGTCTTCCTGGAGTACGTACGAGTCTTCTGATGTTGCTACTTTCTTGTAGACAACCGTGTCATCTGCAAATAGCCTCACGGAGCTACCGATGTTGTCAACTAAGTCATTTATGTATATTGTAAACAATAAAGGTCCTATCACGCTTCCTTGCGGTACTCCCGAAATTACCTCTACATCTGCAGATTTTGAACCGTTAAGAATGACATGTTGTGTTCTTTCTTCTAGGAAATCCTGAATCCAGTCACAAACCTGGTCCGATATTCCGTAAGCTCGTATTTTTTTCACTAAACGTAAGTGCGGAACCGTATCAAATGCCTTCCTGAAGTCCAGGAATACGGCATCAATCTGCTCGCCAGTGTCTACGGCACTGTGAATTTCTTGGGCAAATAGGGCGAGCTGAGTTTCAGATGATCTCTGTTTGCGGAATCCATGTTGGTTATGATGAAGGAGATTTGTATTATCTAAGAACGTCATAATACGAGAACACAAAACATGTTCCATTATTCTACAACAGATTGACGTAAGCGAAATAGGCCTATAATTATTCGCATCTGATTTATGACCCTTCTTGAAAATGGGAACGACCTGCGCTTTCTTCCAGTCGCTAGGTACTTTACGTTCATCCAGCGATCTACGATAAATTGCTGATAGAAAGGGGGCAAGTTCTTTAGCATAATCACTGTAGAATCTTAAGGGTATCTCGTCTGGTCCGGATGCTTTTCCGCTACTAAGTGATAGCAGTTGTTTTTCAATTCCGATATCGTTTATTTCAATATTTTCCATTTTGGCGTCCGTGCGACGGCTGAAGTCAGGGACCGTGTTACGATTTTCCGCAGTGAAACAGTTTCGGAACACTGAATTCAGTATTTCTGCCTTTCTTCGGTCGTCCTCTGTTTCGGTGCCATCGTGGTCAACGAGTGACTGAATAGGGGATTTAGATCCGCTTACCGATTTTACATATGACCAAAACTTTTTAGGGTTCTTGTTTAGATTGTTTGCCAATGTTTTACGTTCGAATTCGTTGAATGCTTCTCTCATTGCTCTCTTTACGCTCTTTTTCGCTTCGTTCAGCTTTTCCTTATCAGCTATGATTCGACTACTCTTAAACCTATGATGAAGCTTTCTTTGTTTCCGTAGTACCTTTCGTACATGATTGTTATACCACGGTGGATCTTTCCCCTCGCTTTGGACCTTAGTCGGTACGAACTTATCTAAGGCGTACTGGACGATGTTTCTGAATTTTTTCCATTTTTGTTCCACATCCTCTTCCTCAGAAATGAACGTTTGATGGTGGTCACTCAGATATTCTGCGATTTGTGCCCTATCACTCTTGTTAAGCAAATATATTTTCCTTCCTTTCTTGGCATTTCTTATTACACTTGTAGTCATTGATGCAACCACTGACTTATGATCACTGATACCCTCTTCTACATTCACGGAGTCGAAAAGTTCCGGTCTATTTGTTGCTATGAGGTCTAAAACGTTAGCTTCACGAGTTGGCTCTCTAACTATCTGCTCGAAGTAATTCTCGGACAAGGCAGTCAGGATAATGTCACAAGAGTCTCTGTCCCTGGCTCCAGTTCTGATTGTGTGACTATCCCATTCTATACCTGGTAGATTGAAGTCTCCCCCTATTACAATAGTATGATCACGAAACTTCTTCACGACGTTCTGCAGGTTCTCTCTGAGGCGCTCAACTACTACGGTTGCTGATGCAGGTGGTCTATAGAAGCATCCGACTATCATATCTGACCCACCTTTGATACTTAGCTTAACCCAGATTATTTCACATTCGCATTCGCTAATAACTTCACTGGATATTATTGAATTCTTTACTGCTATAAATACTCCTCCACCATTGGCGTTTATCCTATCCTTGCGGTATATATTCCATTCTGTGTCTAGGATTTCGTTACTGTTCACTTCCGGTTTTAACCAACTTTCCGTTCCTAATACTATATGCGCACTATTTCCTTCAATAAGAGATACTAATTCAGGAACCTTGCCCTGGATACTCCTGCAGTTTACCAATATTACGTTAACTTTTCCTGTTTTTGGTCTCTGAGGACGGACGTTCTTTATCAACGATGATAATGTCCTCTCTGGTAAGCCGTCAGGTATTTTATCGTTTCGCCCAAGGGGGGGTCCCTCTAACCTAAAAAACCCCCGTGTGCACGCCACACGTACTCTGCTACCCTAGTAGCTGCTTCCGGTGTGTAGTGCACGCCTGACCTGTCTAGGGGGGCCCTACAGTTCTCCACCCAATAACGGAGGTCGATGAATTTGCAACCATTATAGTCGCAGAGTCGTCTGAGCCTCTGGTTTAGACCCTCCACACGGCTCCAAACCAGAGGACCGCGATCGACTCTGGGCACTATGCTGCAGATATTAAGCTCAGCTTGCACTCCACGTGCGATGCTGGTTGTCTTCACCAAATCAGCCAGCCGCCGGAAGGAACCAAGGATGGCCTCAGAAGCCAAGCGGCAGGCGTCATTCGTTCCGACATGTGCTACTATTTGCAGCCGGTCACACCCAGTGCGTTCAATAGCTGCCGGAAGGGCCTCCTCCACATTACGGACGAGACCCCCCCGGCAAGCACACCGAGTGCACACTGGCATTCTTCCCCGACCTACCCGCTATTTTCCTGAGGGGCTCCATAACCCGCCTAACGTTGGAGCTCCCTATAACTAATAGGCCCGCCCTCTGTGACTGTCGGGACCTTGCCGGAGAATCGGCCACTGGCCCAACAGGCGAGGCATCCTGTGGTGGCTCGGAAACGATGTCATCACCACTAGGAAGCACCCCGTACCTGTTGGAAAGGGGTAGGGCAGCTGCCACGCGGCCAGATCCCACCTTCGCCTCTCGGCCAGGCACGCGCGAGCCCACCACTGTCCGCCATTCACCCTGGAGTGATGGCTGACCGGTAAGATGCTCACTGCCGGAAGACGCAGCGACATCAGGGGTTCCATGTGATTCCAAGGCCACCGAAGTAGGCATAGGTCTCACCACAGTTGCCCCAACGCCACTACGAGCCGACGCCTGCGCCTCGAGCTCGATGAGCCTAACAGACAAAGCCTCCACCTGCCCCCGAAGAGTGGCCAATTCTCCTTGCGTCCGCTCACAACAACCACAGTCCCTACACATGACTATGTTTACCCTACCCTATACGGTGACAAATTCCCAAGATAATCTTCTGATGAGCTACTCTGATAATCAAGAAACACTCACTGAAATACGAGACGCGAAAACTACGCTAGGTTTTCCCAGAAAAACTATTTAAAAGCTAAGCGCAGCAAATAAGTACAAAAACGCTTTATACAAACAGTACTCGCTGCTGCTGGTGCTCTCGCTCTGGCTGTCACAAGACAACTGCTGATTCAAGTGACTAGTGGCTAACGGCCGCGAAACAAACAAAGACGGTTTTAGGGCGCTTTCTGTTCTAAACGATCAAGAAAACACTAAGAAATCTAACACGAAAACTACGTAAAGTTTTATCAAGAACTGTTAGTTACTATGCAGAGCAGATAAACACAAATAGAATCCCTTCCTTAGTGGAAGGTCGTAAACAAAATGCAAAATAAACGCTTTATACAAACAGTACTCGCTGCTGCTGGTGCTCTCGCTCTGGCTGTCACAAGACAACTGCTGATATTTTGCAGTATTTCTTATAATGTGCTATAGCATCAACATTGGCAATGTTTCGGATTGACAGATACAGTTTTCTTTTTGTTTTACAAGATACCCCTATTCCTTGAGTAATCCTTGGCTTCTTTGTAGACTTTGCTCTAACCTTGGTAAGTTTTGGGGGAAAGCAGTGTTCGAATAAGGTAAGCACTTTATTAGCAAAAATGTTATATTTTTCATTCATGCCATGAGCACTGTAAACATCAGTCCAGTGAATGTCTCTGAGGAGTGTCCTAAAATAATCTATTTTTGGCTTACTGATTACCCTCTTGAGCTCAGATTTAACAGATTTTTTATCCTGTTCAGTATTAACATTTAACAGAAGGAACTGCATGTCATGGTCTGAGAGGCCATTTACTATTGGTTTTGTAATATAATTTTGTTCATTGGACTTTTCTATAAAGATATTATCAATGGCTGTTTGTGAGCAAGTGGCTATCCTAGTGGGGAACTTTACTGTGGGAATTAAGTTGAATGATAGTGTTACTAACTTTAAAGAAATCTACATTGAAATCACCAGCAACCACTATTTCTTTGTTTTTGGTTGTTAAATGGCCCAGTACAGCTTCAAGGTGGTTTACAAACAGATTAAAGTTACCTGCAGGTGCTCGATATACACTTAATATTATGAAGGATTTTTTGTGAAAATCTAATTCTGTTGTACATGCTTCCATATGCTGTTCTAGGCAAAATTTATGAATGTCTATGTTCTTAAATTTATGACAGTTCCTGATGAATGTGGCAACTCCTCCTTTCTCCATTTCTGATCTACAAAAGTGAGATGCTAACCTAAACCCTGTAACACTTAAAAGTTCTATACCAGTGGTCACATGATGTTCAGAGAGGCAGATTATGTCAGCTGGGTTTGAAGACTCTAATTCATCTATGCAGATAGTTAATTCATCAATTTTATTTCTCAGTCCTCGAATATTTTGATGCAATAAATATAGCTGACATTTCACATTGACTGAGTTAAAATTGGGTGGAGTTAAAATATCTGCTGACAGTTGAAAATTCTTAACCAATGGCTGTTTATGCTGATGTAATAAGCTGGAATTATGTTTTTTGATTTATTTCTCAAACTGAAGGTTTGTCTCAGTTCTAACCTCTCTTAAAATTTGCTTTCTTTCTGTCCTCCCTACCCTAAAAAAGGGTCTTTTCTTAATCCTATACCCACTGGTATTTTACCACTCATGACAGTGCCTCCCCCTTTAACTTCCCTGCTATTTTCCCAGCCAATTTACCCTTCCCCTTCCTGTTGAGGTGAAGGACATGCCTAGTATAATCCCACCTACTCAGAGAATCCACATGAACCACACCAATGTGTGACCCTGCACCCAACATGAGCAGCCATTCCAGCTCCAAATTAACTCTCTTGACAGAAGAGATCAAATGAGGTCGGTCATGGCGCCAAAGAACAGATACAAACTCAACACTAGTATGCTTCGATGCTGATGCAATCTTCGCCAGATCACACTCTATACTGTACCCAGGATCTCTGTCAATACTGTTACCTGCCCCACCCACTATAACCACGGTGTCTTCCGTAGTGAAATCTTTGCAAAGTGATCCTGAATCCTCTGTCACCTGCTCCAGACCAGCACTAGGTTTAAAAAAATTGGTGACCTGGTATTCTGATCCTAGTTCATCCTGCAAAAGTTGGCCAACACCTCTTCCATGGGAACTACCTAACAACAACACTTTCTTTCTCTTTACTGATTTCCCTACATTCTTACTTTTCAATTTGCTGCTGAAAGTTTGTTGTGCCCTGTCTACACCTGCAACTGCTTGAGGCTCACCAGCTTCTAACTGAAGCAACAGGTCAAATCTATTTTCCACATTCACCATAAAGCTGTCAGACAAAGTTCTAGGCCTGTTCCTCCTGTTGCCTGTTGCCACTTCCCACCTCTCTTTACACTTCTCCCTCCTTAACCTGTCAAGATCTCCCCTGGCCTTGTGTAACTCAGCCTGAAGGGCGGCAATTTTCCCCTCCTGTTCTAGTATCTTCCTATCTCTTCTACAAATCCTACAAAACCACTGATGAGTCTCATTTACTTCCCCTATTCCCACGCCACTACAGTCACCCACATGGAAAAAACTACAGCACCCAACACACCAAAGCCCCGACCTAACAATTCTACGGCAAGTCAAGCACTTTTCACTCATGATAAACGTAATAGTTTATTAAAAATAAGTCAGTTAAATTACAGATAAACACGAAAATATGGTTACACAAATTTGGCCTATATGCAACTATGTGTAAACAAAAACAAAAGTGCAAAGTTTCTGCAACAACAACTTAAACTTTACGCTACTTTCCGGAAATGCTAGTTAAATAATGAAGAGGTACGCTAAGTTAAATTGCTGGAGAGAGCAAGGAACAACTAAACGAAATTCTATAGATTTGCTGCAGCAGGACGTAAACAGAAAATACGACTGTACGGTCTTTTCGCGTTTTCTGCTATATTACGTAAAGAAAAATAAAGCCTTTAATGGTACTCTTAAACGGCACACTAATACACTTATTTACCACGTAATCAGTACTAATCTATATGATTTATAATCTAAAATGACTTATCTTTACGAGAACACCGAAACTCGCGCTAGTCGCCTGGCTGCAGGACTGTAAAGAGCTAACAGTTGCAAATAAAACAGTTTTGACTTTGACAGTGGTTTCCATTTAGCGAACTATCGTTCCTTACATTCCGAATAGCGCTCGCACAATTGGAAATTGGTAGTTAGTATTTTATACACTTACTGGTTATCCTTTCTCTTTTCGCAACAAATATTTCAAACATGACTCAATAGGATCGCGTACGGCATAACCTCTCTTTTATTTGGGAACAATATTATCAGCTTATTTACAGTACATATAGGAAAAAGGTAATCGATAATATCGGAAATAATTAACAACTTTGAAAAAGTTTTAATTAAAATTTTCGATAAATAATCTCTCATCAAAATAGCGCCCACAAGCAAAGTAGCGCTTCATGGAAATCAAAGAAGGTTTAACGCAGCTACTTTTGTTTCGAAATTCAATTATATAAACCATACGCGGTTATTCTTAGTTTTCTTCTCGTGTTTTCTGCGCTGTGAATAAGTCTACGAAGCTGCGACGGGTGATATAGCTGGCATTTCCGTGTAATATGCTACGTAAAATCCCGAGCGACTGGAAAAAAGTGCGGGTTACGCCTGTATATAAGTAGGGTAGAAGGACGGATCCTCAGAATTACAGACCAATATCCTTAACATCCGTTTGTTGCAGGATTCTCGAACATATTCTCAGTTCGAATATAATGAATTTCCTTGAGACAGAGAAGTTGCTGTCCTTGCATCAGCATGGCTTTAGAAAGCATCGCTCCTGTGAAACGCAACTCGCCCTTTTTTCACATGGATGAAGGGTATCAGACGGATGCCATATTCCTTGACTTCCGGAAAGCGTTTGACTCGGTGTCCCACTGTAGACTCCTACCTAAGGTACGAGCATATGGGATTGGTTCCCAAATATTTGAGTGGCCCTAGACTTCTTAAGTAATAGAACCCAGTACGCTGTCCTCGATGGTGAGTGTTCATCGGAGGTGAGGGTATCATCAGGAGTGCCCCAGGGAAGTGTGGTAGGTCCACTGTTGTTTTCCATCTACATAAATGATCTTTTGGATAGGGTGGATAGCAATGTGCAGCTGTTTGCTGATGATGCTGTGGTGTACGGGAAGGTGTGGTCCTTGAGTGACTGTAGGAGGATACAAGATGACTTGGACAGGATTTGTGATTGGTGTAAAGAATGGCAGCTAACTCTAAATGTAGTCAAATGTAAATTAATGCACATGAATAGGAAAAAGAATCCCGTAATGATTGAATACTCCATTAGTAGTGTAGCGCTTGACGCAGTCACGTCGATTAAATATTTGGCCGAAACATTGCAGAGCGATATGAAGTGGAACAAGCATGTAATGGCAGTTGTGGGCAAGGCGGATAGTCGTCTTCGGTTCATTGGTAGAATTTTGGGAAGATGTGGTTAATCTGTAAAGGAGACCGCTTATAAAACACTAATACGACCTATTCTTGAGTACTGTTAGAGCGTTTGGGGTCCCTATCAGGTCGGTATGACGGAGGACCTAGAAGCAATCCAGAGGCGGGCTGCTAGACTTCTTACTGGTAGGTTTGATCATTACGTGAGTGTTACGGAAATGCTTCAGGAACTCCGGTGTGAGTCTATGGAGGAAAGGAGGCGTTCTTTTCGTGAATCGCTACTAAGGAAATTTAGAGAACCAGCATTTGAGGCTGACTGCAAAACAATTTTACTGACGTCAACTTACATTTCGCGGAAAGACCACAAAGATAAGAGAGATTAGGGCTCGTACAGAGGCATATAGGCAGTCGTTTTTGCCTCGTTCTGTTTGGGAGTGGAGCAGGGAGAGAAAATGCTAGTTGTGGTGCAAGGTACCCTCCGCCATACACCGTATGGAGGATTGCGGAGTATGTATGTAGATGTAGATGAAAGGGATCAGGTCACTTTTGTTAAACCTCAGGAAAATTGCCTATAGTTAATTTAGGCGGACAGACTTTTGCCGTAAGATCACGGACTAAGAGTATCTGAGGAACTGTGTGCGCGAGTAAAAGTAGCGCTCAGTATTAAATTCTATTACATGTCGAATATCCGACATACTACAAGAAGGGACGTTAAACTGAATATAAGAACGGAACTGGACACTTACCTTTGTGAAAGTAAAAGCGTACGAAGTTTGAATGATTATATCAAAGTATAGTAATGGACCATAGTCATTGCTGTAATCACTGCTATAATATCTTTGAGTGATGATCTATAAAAATCACCGATATTTTAGTTGCTGTAATTGCTGAGAGTAATTATAGTATTAACCCTCATTCCCCTATATGCAAAACACAATCATTCATGAGCATTTAATTTTTTTCAAATGCTCGTAATAAAAGACTTAAGTGATTTCCACAATATCATGTGTATTAGCAAATAATAACTAACACACAAAGACGTTATTAACTATTTTGTCTGCGGTAACGCAGTAACAAATGAAAGATGATCGACTGAACAAAAAGTTAACATTAATTATTAGTATTAAATCCGAAATTCAGTCGTCGTTACAGTAAAGCTGTTTGTGGCTTCTTCATATGAGGTATAGATATAACGAAACGTCGAGCGTGTACGGCAGATGACAACATCAATATCTCGACAGAGGGCGGCTACAAACTTCGCCCAACGTGAGGCTCAAGAAAAGTATGAAAACAATCACTACGTAATAAAGAGTGGAGAAATATAATTTTTGTGATTACGACAACCCGCGACGCACGCGCAACGACACGAACTGACTGCGCACGGAAGATCACATCTACGAGAGCGGACGACAACGAGGTGCCTACCTCCGGGAGCTACAAGACGTCAGAAGCTGTACGGAAGGTAGGAAGTAATTGGCCTGTGTTACTGCGGCTCGGACTTGAATGTGCAAAGACATTTTATTACTAGCTGAACAGTATCTCATTGTGCTTCCTTTTACTTTTAATTGCGAGGAGGAGAAGGTGATTAGTGTTTAACATCCCGTCGACAATGAGGTCATTAGAGACTGATCTGAAGCTGGGATTATGAAAGGATGGAAAAGGAAATCAGTCGTTCCTTTAAAAGGAACCATCTTATTTGCCTTAGTCGATTTAGGAAAACCACGCGAAACCCACATTAGAATGGCCGGTCACGGATTTGTACCGTCGTCCTCCCGAATGTGTTGACATCCTGCCCAGATCAACATCGAATCCATTAAAAGACTTTTAGTTCACAACGATCTCTAGAGTTTGCGGCCAAGCTATCTGCAGTAGAATAGCTGAATTCAGTAGAATTTATTTAACTTGTCTCTCAAGAACAGATTATTCAGTTTAATAATATTGCTCAAGTAGAACATTATATCACAAACAGGTTACATGTGAAAGTGGCCTATTTCGCCCCATTTTCATGTAAATAGCATTTACTATACTTTCTTTGGTTTGTGATCACCATAGTGGCTTCGTTTTCTGCTATCTTATATTATACTTTACATCCTGTGCCGTGGCGGAAATCTGTATCGTGAAATTCGTGTTATTTGTGTCTCACATGACCAATCTTCCTTCTTTTCTTAACGAACGTCAAGAATGAGCGCTGTAGTGTGTTCATGTGTGGAAAATTGAGTGCTGATATGCACTACTAGAAATCAGAGTAGTTGCTTTGTAAGTAGGCTGTTTAGGTTTTCTTATTGGTAACGCCACGTAGCGCTCTGTATGAAAATCACTGGCTGTGCTGTGTGCAGTCTGTGGCTAGTTTGCATTGTTGTTGGCTATTGTAGTGTTGGGCAGCTGGATGCTAACAGCACGTAGCGTTGCGCAGTTGGAGGTGAGCCGCCAGCAGTGGTGGATGTGGGGAGTGGGATGGCGGAGTTGTGAGAGCGGATGATCTGGACAGAGACAGTAAATTTGTAAGACTGGATGTCATGAACTCATATATGTAATACGACTTTTGAACAATATTAAAGTAAATACATTGTTTTTTCTCTATAAAAATCTTTCATTTGCTAACTATGCCTATCAGTAGTTAGTGCCTTCCGTAGTTTGAATATTTTATTTAGCTGGCAGTAATGGCGCTCGCTGTATTGCAGTAGTTCGAGTAACGAAGATTTTTGTGTGGTAAGAGATTTGTGAAAAGTATAGGTTAATGTTAGTCAGGGCCATTCTTTTGTTGGGATTATTGAAAGACAGTTTGCGTTGCGCTAAAAATATTGTGTGTCAGTTTAAGCACAGTCATGTACAATTTTCCTAAGGGGACGTTTCATACGTCGACCCTTAGTCGAGGATACCTCACTGGAATCTTCAGATTTTTTTCTTGTAGTTTGTGTAATTAGTGTAGCTATTGTTTATTGCTAGCGCGTAATTGTAGAGAGAATCTCCTTTGTAGCGACAGTCTTTCATTGTTGTACAGTAAAAAAGTTGTGGCATGCATGTAGATTTGCAACAAGTATTTCGCAGCTGCGCTTGCAATTAACTAGATATTATTTTCACTGCTATGTTAATGTTTTCTCTTATTTTTGCTCTTCAAATTGTGCTTTTCTGTGTTATCGTGTGAAATATTGTGACAATAATGGCGTGTGAAAAACGGAACACTAGGCTCCAAATTTAACTGAGAAATAATAGTGACGACGAGCGTAGCCTATCAGCACTACTGTGTAATGAATTAACAGACATTCGAAGTAGTAATTTGGTAGTCGTGCATAGGGAAATCGAGCGGGCGGCAAATATTGGTGTAGACAATGAAACAAGTAGTGAACAGGGAAACATTATCGATCGATCGGTCGGTAACAGCTCGCCTCAGGAATCCGAAATGACAGAACACAATATTGCAAATACTGTAGATTTAGGTTTTGGGTCCTCACCGTTTTCTCAAATGAGTCAAGACACATTTTCAACTTCTCAAAATGTGAATGTTGCCGGTGAAAATGCACTGCCAAAACGCAAGAGAAACAGATTCCAGACACTAATACATTATTATTGCAATTAATGCAACAAATGGAACAAAGTCAGAAACAAACATAGCAAAAGCTTCAAAAGTTAGACACAATAGAACAAAATCAGAGACAAACCCAGCAAAAGCTTCAAAACTTAGACACCATGCTTGAACAAACACGTGAAGATTTAAGTAGCGAGTTACATAACATTGAATCGAAATGTCAAAAAGTCTGTAATGACGTAAAAACACAAATCTGTGAGCATTTTCAACTTATTGTTTAGCGGCATGAAAATGCATTACAGAATCACAAGGCAGCCACAAAAGAACTGCATTTTATTGTTCATGAAAATCATGAGACATTGCAAGCTAAAACTGACTCAGTTGCATCTATCGATTCGGTTGCGCAACTTGCAAAAACTCAGGAAAACTTAATGGACACAGTAGATACTCTGAAAATTGGTTCAGAAAGACACATGGAGGAAATTATTTCATTATTAGAGAAAGAAGTTGAACTTTCGGATCAGTTAAATAATTTATCTATGAAGGTAGATGATAATCCGAATGACACAAAACTGGTAGGCTTTAATGACACAGAAGAGTGAAAACAAATTAGGAAATTCAAACAAAATCAGAATCAAATTAATACGCAACACCAAAGAGAAATCCGGGAAGTACAAGATCAGCTGACACAGGTAATACAAGAATTACGTACTTCAGAGGACACTCGCGCACCATTACGGGAAAAGGACATAGAAATACGGAACAGCCACAAAATAATAAATCGGGGTACTTCGGAAATTATGCAAGAAATTGGCCAGGTACACCGAATTTTGAGATGGAACCACCGAAACGAAGTAACAATGATCGATATGCGACTCGCCGACATGATGATTTTGAATATAAGCTGTTTATTACTACACGTAAATTTAAAACATTTAAGAATTCCGGCAACGACATTCATCCACAAGCGTGGCTTCATCAATTCTCTTTGTTTTCCTCCCAACTGGTCATTAGAGCACAGATTAGAATTTATGTGTGGCTATTTACAGAATGAACCAGCTGTAAGAATGCGATCGGGCATTCACGATTGTCACAGTGAAGGAGAATTTTACCATGCCTTCCTCTCAGCATATTGGTCTCAAGCTACACAAGACCAAGGAAAACATAGTATCATAATGATGAAACATTTCGAACAATCTGAATTTTCCAGTCTTGTGAAATATTTTGAAGACATGTTGCACAAGAATCAGTACCTGTCAAACCCATACAGCCCCTCAGAACTCATCCGCATTTGCTTAATCAAATTACCTAAACATTTACAACATACTATTTTGGCAGGACGTTGCAAAGACGACATTGAAGCTTTTCAGGGACTGTTACAAGAATTAGAAATTGACACTAACAATCGCGGGACGCGAAAACAGGAACACAACAATTACAGGTCACATCTGTCACAATTCCACGATGACAGATATAATAAATGGGCACAACAAGGCTCTTCTTACAACGTAAATCGTGATCAAAACAGACAGCACCCATATGACAACCACTGGCAGAGTAATAGTTACAGAGAAAGATCAAATTTCCGTAGTAATGAAAATGACAGAGACAATCAGAGAAACAGACAATATGTGAACCAACATAATTATTATCAAGGGAGACAGAATAACTTTAGACGCAACGGTCCAGCGCGCAATTATGATTCAGGGAGAAATTCTCCACCACTTAACTGACACGAAAGAAGCTACAGGAACTACCGACATGACGACAGACAATATAATCATAACGACAGACATGAATTTCATCAAAACTGGCGGGATTCAAACAGGGCTGAGTCCTCTCGGCAAAGTGAATTTGTTGAAGTTAGGTCTCCTAATCCTAATAACGACGCACGCCAACAAAGAGATAGCAGACAATGACTCGCACCGCAGGCTGCCACTTGCGCCGGCTGGCTCAGTGAAAAATAACATAGACGCTAACCTTGAGAAAAATTTTAGCATTCCTTACCGACGTATGCTGCATGATAATTGCGTTCAAGTTGATTTGCTGCGTACTGAGGAAAGGTAAGGGATTACACCACATTTCACATGTAAAACCATTTATTGAGAGATAATCTGCTTTTTAACTTAGTCTTTGTCATATAATTTTTCACTTCACGCTACTAGAACTCGTTGTCACACTTAGAAACTGTTATCATGCAACAATGTTTTGAAGTTAACTATCCAGTCTAGAACCTAGGGAACATATTTAGACAGTAATTACGAATGCATTGTTATAGTGAACAGACGACACAGTGTTATTGTGTGTGTACATTCTTGCTTGTTAGTTGCACGATTGTGTAATGACTATAAGGCTTACATACTTAGAACATATACTGCTAATGGGATTTTAATGCAACATTTTGGTTTACTTGAAAAGACATTCTTTATTTAAAGTACTTTCTGAGAGATACCAGATGACACAGTGGTTTATTTGTTAGCTACACGATTATATCACGACGATACTAATGTGTGACACAATTTACATTGTTGCTTTTGTGGTGTATCTGTTTTATATCTGCTCAGTTTTTATGTATTATTCTGGAAAGTAAAACATGTTTTAGTAGTAACTTTTGTGGTATAGCTGCAATGATACAGCCTTTTCCCTAGCACAATAATACGTTACATTACAATACTTTCTTGATCATGGTAAGGTACATAATAACTACGATATCCATACGCAAAGCATTTCACTTTTGTTTATGATGAGGTGAGTACATTGACTTCAGCAGAATTTTGCTTACAGAGGACGATAACTACGACACTTCCACAGAATTATCTTACAGCAAGAAGCACATTTAGCGCTACAGGACACGCATTTGAGTGATTAATTTTGTACTTAAAACATTTATGCTTAAAGATTTTTCAATTACAATGATACAAAGGTTATCTGTGATACATTTAATTCCATTGTAGTAATCTGTAACACCTGAGGGTATTATTACATTAGTCCTCAGGGGGGTACACGCTTACTTTGTGTACCATGTGTGTGGCAAACACAAGGAGCCCTAGCTAATATGGTATTTGCTTATACAACTTTACACATCGGTACCATATTTCTCTAACACATAAATTACACAGCTATCTGATCATTTAACTGAGAGAGACAAACAGTTATTTTACTACATCAGTGACAGATGTTTACATAATTACACAGTTGGATAACTTCACACTTATGAAATTGTATTTTGTATGCACTTTGTGAACTCTTCATATTTTTCAGAACCATTGTGACTCTATGAGTGCTTTGAATGACGTATTTGGTATGGGATCATGATTTTTAATGTACATTTGAGGTAGATAACACTTTTGAAATGAGCAGAGAATTTTTTTTAGGTCTTAAAATATTCAGAAATCTATGACGATTTTGAGATGTGGTTGATCTGTTATGATGTTATTATTACGGCAACGATGTGTATTATGCTGTTGAGGTATGTTTATGATCAATGAGATGATGCTGTATGAGGAATCTGATTATGCTATGTATTTATTATGATGAAATATTGAAGAAGTGTCTACGGATATGTATATGTGTAATAAAGCAAGGAATAATGAGTAGTGATTAGGGATTCTGGTTTGTGAAAAAGGATGTTGGAAACCGAGAATCGTACTTTAAGAGTTATGAAATGTGTATATATGCGTGAATGTATCACAATGCCGGCGAAATTTTTTTGGACATTGTTATATTTATAGGATTTTGTTTCTACACATTCGTAACGCAAATTCTCGACCAGTGAAATTTTTTTATATTTGACTGTCACTGCTATCATAAATATTTTGGTAAGAAAGTTAAGTGACCACCTTCACGTAATACGTCATGGGCACCCAGCTGCGTGACAGTCGCCTGGAAAAAAGCCATTAGTGTGTGCCTTTATGAGGCACAGGTGGAGAAAAAAAAAAGAGGCCAGTATCCTCGCTAGTGACATTCCTTTGCAGAAAGCATCGCAAATACGACAAGCCCAAACTTGAAAACATATGATTACACTGTGGAGCTCTTAATTTATGATATTTACTAAATTGCCTAATGAAATGATGAGAAACATTTTTACATATATTGTCTTTCTAGTTGAGAGATTTTTTTACTGCATTTGGAGATGCCATATGGCTAGTGAAGGATGCTTGACACCTTGCTTTGCCTATTTTGTTTAATATCTAGTTTCTAGCTAAATTGGTTAAAATAAAATTCTATAAATGTACTAATATAAATATTTTATGCCTACAGATCCAGCAAATAATAACTTTATGATGTACTTAAAAAAAATGAAGGAGCACAAAAAGACGTTTCCCTTCACAGGAATTGGATACATAATTTTCTTTTCAAGTACTTGGTAATTTCTTTTGTAGAATAAGTTGTGGAGCACCACTTTAATTACATAGACATTAAGATGTCTTTAGTGTACTATTTTTTCTGCTTGTGGGTTTGTCATGTTTAGATGTAAGTTATTACTTTTACTGCTGCTTGCTTTGCCAATTTCCGTTTTTTTTGTCATTGCTGTTTGTGTTAATTGTTTTGTGCTGCTGCATTGCCTCGTCCCTTAGTTTAGCATCTGAGCTCAGTAGATTTAAGTTAGCTTAAGATGGGGTAAGCAATATAAGAGAAAGAGTTGTGATGAATTGGAAGAAACGCATTGGGAAGCTGTAAGAAAATGGTTTGGCCAAAAAAGTAGTGTACAGTGAAGAAAAACTATTTTTGAAAGAGGATATGAACAGAATACCGAAAGCACGCTTGGATAGGATTTTTTGGGTGGAAACAAATGTTGAAAAAAAGAAAAGATCAACCGAATGAAGTTTTGGGTTGGACTGCAGTACCAAATATTACACTGAAAACAAACCCTGCCCTTTCCTCTTGTGTTATTCTGCTATGTTTTCGGGTACGATTGTGTATTTGTGTCTTTCCGGTCTTTATGTGTTTAGCTGATGAGAGTTATGTTGTAGGATTTTTCTAATATTATGTTATTTACTTTGTAAAGATGCTTCGACATTATTTATCTGTTCTGTTTTAATGCTCATGTGTGAAGTTGATGTTTCGAAAGTTATTCATCTTTTATGTATTTACTTATGTCATAATTCCTGTAACACTGATGTATATGTTTATTTCTATTCTTTTCTAAAGCCCCAATTCCTACAAATGTTATCTGTATTGTTATGCTCTTTAATGATGTATTTTGTACCTTTGTTATTGTATTGTTATGTTATAAAATTGTAATTGACACCAGTTCATCAAATTAAGTAACTTGTAAGTTAAATTTCACTGCACACGTTTCTGTTGGTCATAGTATATGCACAATATGTGAAAAGTTGGGACTGTTAGTGCTTGCACGTGTGTTAATAATTCATCGAGGGACTGGTTAGCAGCATTGCTGGTTCTAAAGACATTTCAAAATGAAATTTTTGTGAGTGCACAAGTGGTGGTTCATGGACTTGCTATATTGTCCGCAAGACTCTTCGATGGTGATTGTGCACCTGCACAGTCGCAACAGATGCTGGCCGTCTCTACAAGGACTACTCTGTGACGACTTACCTACCAATATTCTTCAAAACTTCGACTGACTCTGCTGTGGGTTTGCTCTGTTGTGGACCATTACCTGTCTGCATGTCAAGAGCCAGCACTGTCTCTCCGTTGGAAGGACACTACTTCTTCAAGACTGCATGGAAATCCGCTACTTCCGTGTGCATTTTCTTTCACTGCTCAGACTTTGAGAAAAACACTGCAATTTTACTGTGATGAACGATCAGGACTGTCTTTATGGACTGTGAGAAAATTTCAGCTTTTGTCAACATTGTATTAATAAGTGTGTGCATTTGATATCTTTTTTATTGTAATTATGAAAAATTTTATCAAATCATTATTGGCCACTGCCCAAAACAATTTGTAAAAATATTTTGTGGGGAGCATGGGGGCTATGTAAGTAGGCTGTTTATGTTTTCTTATTGGCAACGTTATGTAGCGCTCTGTATGAAAATCACTGGCTGTGCTGTGTGCAGACTGTGGCTAGTTTGCATTGTTGTCTGCCATTGTAGTGTTGGGCTGTTGGCTGTTAACAGCGCGTAGCGCTGTGCAGTTGGTAAAGGTAAATACATTGTTTGTTCTCTATAAAAATCTTTCATTTGCTAACTATGCCTATCAGTAGTTAGTGCCTTCCGTAGTTTGAATCTTTTATTTAGCTGGCAGTAGTGGCGCTCGCTGTATTACTGTAGTTCGAGTAACGAAGATTTTTGTGAGGTAAGTGATTTGTGAAAAGTATAGGTTAATGTTAGTCAGGGCCATTCTTTTGTTGGGATTATTGAAAGTCAGATTGCGTTGCGCTAAAAATATTGTGTGTCAGTTTAAGCACAGTCATGTACAGTTTTTCTAAGGGGACGTTTGTGTGTAAAGTCGAGAAAATGTAGCCTTGAGTCCTATCCTAACATGTCTTCTAACCCGACCTGATGTAAAGCCACGGTCCTCTCACTGTTATCAGCATTTTTTAATTGGTGGAACATTCCCTCTCTCCTGTTAGTGTTTCCGATTGGTCTACCACTTCCCCAGGCAGAAAAAAAATTAGAGCTCCATCTAAATGACCGGCAGTTAAAAAGTCTTCTGGTCATTGTCTTCCTGGGAGAATGGTAGTGAATATTCGTATTCCGTGGAGCACGCTTTATCATAATTTGCTCAGATGTGGTTAAACGTATACAATTTCTGTTCAAGCAATTAATATAGATCACAAGTCACTGCAAAATCGTTTGGATCACGGCTCATCTTCAAGAGCGGCCGTGGCTAGCGCGGAGCGACACATATTCTTTTCGTATAGGGAAAGCTATGGCTGTAGGGCACGTTAAGCATCCGGTCGTACCCCGCCATCTCGCCTTCGTTCTGGCGGAAATGTACCCCCGAAAACGACTAGAAGGGTACGCGTCCATCTCCGTAGGTCAATAACCAGATGGGGAAGGCGTCGGCTGCTGCGATGTGGGCGGCTCCATGCCCATCGGTAGGACGAGAGGAGACAAAGCCTCCGTTTCCATGGGGTCGTAACGTGGTGTCGTGATGACGCCCTCTGGCGGCTGCTGCGGCCGCGCTGTTCTCAGGATCCGTGAATCTGGGAGAAGAGACACACAAGGATCACCGTACACATGACAGTGGCGAAGTTGATTATGATGCCGATGCTGCGAGCCATCTGGATCTGTAATAATATACAAGCAAGCGCCAAGTCGATGGACGATGTCGCGCCCACCATCTGCTGGCGCTAAAAACCCTGTAAAAGACAATACCATGCGGCACGAAGCCATACTTGCGGCCTTCCTTCGGCACCGGATGCTGAGGAGGATGAAGCAGGCGGAGCAGTGTCCGATGGCGGCGGCCGTGAAGCAATTGCTCTGGCGATGGTCCATCTCGTCGGAGCGAACGATAGGAGGAGAGAAACAGTTGCAACGCTTGATCCCTGGTGTGTAGGGAGTGAAGTTTGGCCATCTGCTGCTTGACGGTTCCGACACAAACTTCCGCTTCGTCGTTTGATTGTGGATGGAACGGTGCACTTGTTAGATGTTGTATGCCATTGCGTTCACAGATTGTTTCAAATTCACTTGACGTGACTGAGGACCGTTGTCTGACACTATGACTTCAGGTACACCTTCGAGGCAAAAAATAGAAGACAACAGCTGAATTGGGCTACGTGACGTTGTCGAGTTCATTGGCACAACAAAAGGAAACTTTCTGTACGGCTCAACTACAATTAACCACCGAATGTTCCAAATAGGTCCTGTAAAATGTATGTGCACACGTTGCCATGGTGATTGTGACTTAGCCAAACACAGTATTTTTGTGGGGGCGCGCAATGATAATGCGAACATGCGTGACACTATGACGTCATCTGTTCTCTTTGGGTGTTCATACACTGCTAAGTACAGTGTCGACGCGCTAACTGTTTCGTACGAAAAATTCCCCAGTGTCCTTGGTGAATTAACTGCAACACCTCTTTCTGCAAAGCTTTAGGGATCAATATACGTGACTGTCGACTGTTAGTTTGAACAAGAACCACTCCTTTCTGTACAGCGAGGCTATGCTGACGCGCAAAGTGTCGGCGCTCTACAGAGTTCTTTATGCTATGCAAGGAACGAGGCCAACATGTGCGAATGTAGGTTAGCCAAATGTTCAGATCTGGATCAGCTTCAGTGGCCTGTGCAATTTTTCTATAGTTAAGCGGAAAAGATTGAAGCAATTCAATATCCTGAGCATCAATGTGACAACAAGAAGCAGCAGAAGCGTCAGTCTGTACCAGGGCCAATAGGAAGACGTGAAAGTGGGTCCGGATTACAAACCAAGCTGTTGGACGATATACAGTCTCGTACTGGTATTGAGACAACAACAAAGCCCATCTTTGAAATTTTTGGGCTGTTCGCACAGGAACCCGTTTCCTCGGATAAAACAAGGACTGCAATGGCTTGCGATCCGTTACTAAGTAGAGTTTTCTGCCATACAAACAGTGGTGGAATTTGGTGACGCCTTACACAATAGCCAAAGCCTCTTTTACTATTTGTGAATAATTACACTGAGCTTCGGACAACGCTTTTGATGCGAAAGCGTGTAACGCCGGAAATGAACATCCTCCTATTTCGATCTGCTACACTATACATTTTTTTCCTTATTTTGTTACCTGAAGATATGACATTTCTGTGTCTTTACATATTGTAATTGTTTTACTGTATGTATATATATATATATATATATATATATATATATATATATATATATATATATGTGTGTGTGTGTGTGTGTGTGTGTGTGTGTGTGTGTGCATTTATAATTGGTTTGTTTTGTGAATATTATTTGAATTTTTACACTGGGTTTTGCCTAGGGAAAACTATGCTATCGAACGAATACATCGATAAGTCGTATGGAGAACCAAAGTGTTTAGGACCTTTGGTAGTGTGAACTCTGCCGCATGGAGGGCAGAGCAGAGGGAGGCTGGCTGGGGTGGTGCAGTGGAGCAGGTGTGTTGTGTGAAGCTCCCGCGAGTTGCCGCGCTTTCGGGGTTTGGCAGCATGTAATTGCGCTCCACTTGCGATGATAGTTTCTGACATGGTGTCGCGGACGGGAAGCATTAGCTGGCGCACATCAAGAGCCCGTTTCGCCTGGTGACCATGTCGAGAAGAAGGCTCGCCAACATTTAGCTTCTGCAACAGCGACAGCCGACAATGAGTGACTGTCGCCACCTCCTCGACCGACGACTTCAAACCTTCAATCAACCAACAAGGAAGACTGGAAGCACGTAAAGTTTTAGAACTGTATGGCAGACCTCAGCTTTTAAAAGTGTTGCAACACAAAATTACAGCAACTGAGCATGAACCTTTGTTTTTCATTGTCCCAATTGCATTACCAAGCAGGGTCCCTTCCTTTTCCGAAATGAACCCGAGTGTCATTGAAATTGAGACGCCAGCATTAAAGTACAATCATTCCATTTCACTACTTTAACTTCAAAGTTCAGTTAAAGTATTCATAGCTGGCTACAATACTTAGATTACACAACCTCAAATTAAGAGTGCGAGTTTTGTTGCCATATTTTAGCTTACCTGTGACTGCAACTCAGCTTGGTACGTACTAAATTTTACTATTGTTAATTGTTCAGAATCATTTAATTCAAGTTCAAAGTTAAATCTCTTATTTCTAAATTGCGTAGATTCAAGTAGCTTTTGAAATGATTGTTGAGGTAGCCCAAGACTAACCTTATTTTACTGAATTTCGTAGTGCTTCAGAACCAAATCTCACTATTAACTTCAGTCACTAAATTAACTTTCGATTTTCCGGTTTTATTAATTCTTTAGCTAAATTAAGTCAGAGTGTAGCGAAATTTATTACTTCTCACAAACTTTCAGTTTACACACTACACGCGTCAACCTTCAGTTGCCACGCTTCTAGTGCTAATTATATGTGTAATAACCTTTCTTTTTCAGTTACTATAGTAATTGTCCATACGACTGACGACCGTAATTTCCCCCAAATCTCAAATATCTAATTACCGCTAGTTGATTGTTAACTTAACGGCCGCACATTTACTTTCTTTATTAACTTTACCCCTTTTCAAAATTAATTTCCACCAGTTTAATTTGCATTTTTCCTTTCATTTAGATGTAAGCCTTTCCTCCCTCTTTACCGACAGATTAACTTCGGTGACGATTGCTTTTTCACAAATTTCCATTAGGTACACGCGGTTTAATTTTTCACTGTCATTAAGGTCGATAAGTGAGGGGGAGGTTACAAGCGAAAGGCCTGCCTTTATCACCAGTTCCATGTGAAAGCACTGCACCGACTCCGTAAGAGGAAGCTTGAACTTGCAATACAACTGATTTGTCAGGATCAAAGTAAACTAAGCATCGAATACTGAGCAATGCATCTTTTAAGTTTCTGAAAAGTTGCTTAGTACTCGTCTGTCCTAAGGGGACGTTCTTGCGACGCAAGCGATGCAATGGAGCTGTGATTTGTGCAGCATTCGGTATGAATCGAATATAATAGTTCATTTTTCCTAAGACTGACTGTAATTCTATAACATTGCCAGGAACTTTCAAACCTCGTATGGCTAACAAATGCGACTACAGAAGATGTACATCCAGACAGTGTATGACATGACCAAGATACTTCAACTCTGAAGATAATCACACTTGTCCAATCTATACTTTAGTCCTGCAGCAGGTAACACGCGAAACAAAGCTCACAAATTTGCAATTAGCTCTTCAGGTGTACGACCTTCTACGACAATATCGTTCAAATAGTTTGAACAGTTTGGTACTTGAGAAGTCGACTGTTCCAAATACCGTTGGAAGATGACGGGTGCGGAAGCACTGTAAAGGCAAACACAAATATTTAAACAACCCCAAATGAATATTTACAACACACACTTTTTGAGATTCTTTATCTAATAGTATTTGAAGATACGCGTGACGCAAATCAGTTTTGGAAAACAAGCAACCAGCACCTAATCTGTCCATGAGATTCTCTGGGCGTGGCAATGGATAAGTATCAATCAGAGTTTGGGGGTTGACTGTAGACGTAAAATCAACACAGAGACAAAAGCGACCTGCAGGTTTGGGGAGCAAAATCAGTGTATTTGCCCAATGACTAGCTAGTATGTGCGCAATAGCTCCGCTATCTAGTAATTCTTTAAGTTCTGCGGCGACTTTGCCCCGTAATGCAATGGGAACAGCTCTGCCCCGGCAAAATTTCGGCTGAGCATTGTATTTCACAGTATATGTGCAACAAAATTGTTAGTTTTGCCTAAATCTTCAGAAAATAATTCTGGGAATTCTTTTAGCAAACTAGCTACACTGACAACACATTGTCCTGAATGTTAAAGCCCAACAAATCAAATGAATCAAGACCAAATATATCCTCACAATCGCGTGAGAAAAGTCATTGTTCGCGGATGCGAGCGTTACATGCCATGGAAAGTACATTTTCGGAGAACGGAAATGTCTTGTCCATTACAAGCCGTCAGTTGCGTGCTAGTTTTAGATGGGCGTGGGGAGCCTAACAGTTCATATGAGTGCTGATTTAGCTATGTGACGGAGACACCCATGTCCAACTGAAATTTCACACGTTTGCGATAAGGAAGTAAATGAACAAAAGTGTATGGACTGGCTTATCACTGAAGAATCTTCACACTTGCTAGTTTTACAAATGCCTGTTTCAGCCTTTGAATATACTGCTTTAATGATACGGCCCTTGTGACTAGATTTCTGTGGGTGAGCCGAATACTTATGCTCTGTTGCAAACAAACGGATTGTACATGTCATTTCTTGCCGCAAGCATTACACTGAGCTTGTTGGGAGGGGCAGTCTTGTCTTTTGTGCCGTGAACAACACCGAGGGGAGGAATTGATTCTGTTCGCCTGCGTAGCCGCCTGTTTGGTGAGCTGCTTACGTGGCGTGGAGAGGTGTTTTCGCGGCATGGTGAGCGCTGGCTGCCACTGAATCGGCAGGTCGTAAACAAGGGACTCAACTCAACACACTGATGGCTGCTCAAAGTTATCAGCTGACAGGGCACCTGTATCGTACTGATCTACTATTTGCACTGCCTGCTAAAATGATGGATCGAACTGTTTCAAAATCTGTTCTCTGATTTTGACGTTAGGTACATTTTACACGATCGCATCACGCAACATAACATCTGAATATAAAATACCACAAGCACATTTGTATTTGCGTTTCCTCGTCATACCGTGCAAATCTGTTACCGACTTTCAATACGTTTGTTCTGACCGATTTTTGCAACTATCGAACTGATACCTAGCTACTACCACATTCACTTTTTGGTCATAATAGCTTGTTAGCGAATCTACAACCTCATCATACGAATGTTCACTTGGAGTGGCGTTACGGAAAAGTTTGTTTATAAGCTTGACCACCGCACTTCCTACCGCTGAGAGAAGGTAATGGCTTTTCAAAGTACCGGGTACGTTGTGAGGTATTATGTGGGCTTCAAACTGTTGCAACCACTGGATCCATTCCTCTTCTTGTTAATAAAATGACGAAAAGGCGGTATAGCACTAGCTGCTGTAGTTGGCATTTGTCCCAACAGGCGAGCAGCGTTGGCCAGTAGCTGCTGCATCGTATTGAGCAGTGTAGATATTTGCTGAGTCTGTAACTGAAACACCTGCATTAGCTCTGTTGGATCGAAAGCTGGCAGCTGTGGTCCCTGAGCAAGGAGTGGGATAGGAGGGTGGGCATTTTGGAAGAGACAAATGCAACAAACAGACAAGGCAAGCAAGAAAAATAAGTACAAAAGCAAAGAAAATTCCTGCGATGCCCATCGGAAAACACTGATTAGCAAAAGAGACTGTTAAAGCGAGGATATGCCCCTGCAAAGTAAAAACAAGACAGAAATAATGCGCCAGAAAATTTCGTGGTCGGGAAGCGCGGGGTTTGTTTATGAAAGCTCGTCGTCAAAATGTTGTGTCCGGTCCACCCGTCCAATAAAGGGTGCATAGGAAGCTGTTTTCTCGGCTAGCTAGACAACAATTCAAGCATATCATATTAATGGAGTCCGTTACAGTAAAATGGATTGACAATACTTAGCGGGTTTACAGTGAGTTGTCGCAAGCTACTGGCAACATGTAAATAATCAATGCCTTTCGGTATATACAAAAAAAAAAAAAATGGTTCAAATGGCTCTGAGCACTATGCGACTTAACTTCTGAGGTCATCAGTAGCCTAGAACTTAGAACTGATTAAACCTAACTAACCTAAGGACATCACACACATCCATGCCCGAGGCAGGATTCGAACCTGCGACCGTAGCGGTCGCTCGGCTCCAGACTGCAGCGCCTAGAACCGCACGGCCACTCCGGCCGGCCGATATATAGAATTTCGATGCAAATCATTAATATGAATTGCAAGTCACGCCTAAGTCATTTGGATCACGACTCGTCTTTTATTGTGGCGGCGGGTAGTACGCAGCGGGGCGTATACTCTCTTTGTATAAGAGCCGGTCTCGTCGTGGTGTGGTCCTAGTCGGTGTACTATTGGCTGATGACGTCTCGCAGCCTCCTCTGCTGTTACGTTCCAGGCCGACGTGCCGGCGCTTGATGTTACGCCGGAACAGTTTGCAGAGTAGGTAACTACTGCGGTTTACACGAATTAATAGTCAAAGTTTATACCGAAGAATGACAGCATTATTATTCTAATACTGATGAATATAACGTGGAGCTCGGTGTTAGTGTTCTGTCATAGGTCTGATGCTGAGTACATGTCCTCAGGACACTCGTTAGCGAAATTCAGTTCTTACTTCAGTGTTTGGTAGTTAATTCTGAACTTCTCAAGTCCTTCAGTTTATTGATCACTTTCAGAAAATTGTCTCTATCTCTAAATTCTGTTTTCAACTTTTATTAGACTAATCATGATTCAGGTTCCCATGTGACTATTCAGGTTGAAGTATTTCTGTATGGTACTGACACCAACTGACTTTCAGCATAGGATTCCCACTAAGAGACTGGTTAAGTGAATAATTCTTAATTAAATGATTAGAACGAATACCCATATATGTATTCAAATCTGGAAGTTTTTAACTTCACCGATTTTGTTAAAGTTTTAACGCTCGGCCCTGAATCAGTTAACGACCCACACTGGGCCCAACTAATGGCATTATCCTGAACTCTTCGAGCAGTACGAATATTTATGTGGTTGGGAATGCTGCTATGGATTACGATTTTCTCAAACACATAAGAGTTTGGATTTCCGTCCCTTGGAAACTATATCAGTATTTGTAGTGCATGCTGATATCAATATATTGTCTAATTCCTCCAGTAGTTTTCTGTTGCATGAATGATCATATATTTCAATGCTCAGAGTCGTTGACTTCTTATTCTGTCCTCACTCCCTGTTTCTTCCCGCGAGGTATAAATGCTAATTTTAAAGACAAAGATAGTGGATATTTATTTCCCACCTATCTTCAGGAAGTAGGTTAATTAATTGTTCTTCCTAGATGCAGGATATGTTGTACGAGATAATATGCTTTTTTTAAAAGATATGTCCACTTTATAGAATACGACTAAATTTTGGTCTGAGCCCCACTCATGACTTGCCGTTTCTTACAGTCATTGTAAAGTAAATAGTAGAAATAACATTATGTTGGGAAATGTTTGGTAAAAATATAAAGTAACTTCATCCCTCCATCATTGCGTCGAAGTCTTCGCCTTAATTCCGTTGGATATTTAATGAATACACAACGTCATAAAATAAATTTGAGCAGTTTTACGCCTGACATTGCACGCATTGTGGAACTGAAGCATATAAATGCCACTTCCTCTAATTTTTAACAGTCATAAATCCCTTCAAAATCTATGGTATACGACGAAAGAGGTCCACTGAAGAACGGTTGCCAAGACAAGAGTACATATCAAAATATAGGTGCGATAACTACAAAATGTACGGGACTAATTTTACATGGCCTCTTTTTACTTTTATGCCATAGGTAAAGTGATCTGTCTGAGTAATGACCCTTTATAAATTCAGGTATTTTTCACCCAAATAACAAGCTAGGTGGATGTTAACGGAGAATGAGTCACAACGATGAATATTTGAGAGTATTTTCTGTTTTGGCATTTGCCTTACACATAAGGAGAACCTGAACACTTTGGTCGGACCCGGGAGATGGTCTACGTTTCCTTGAAAACATGTTTTGAAATCCTAGTACAACTATTCTTTTTATACGATTACACAGTAAAGTTTATGACTTTCCTGACGTGTGCAGCCTATCTGTGTCGCAATTGGTGGCATGCTGTGAGAGTGACAGCGAAGGTTTTGGCTATATATAAATGCCAGCCGTTATTACCAAAAAATTACCCACGCATTCAAAATGATAAACCGTGGAGACAATTGAGTCTGCCGCAACCATCATGAGAATGAAAGCAGTTGCTATATGTGCAAATTAGGAAGAGAGTTGAATTCAGTTGTTCGTAAACGTACTGCACTAGAATAATTTGACATTATATTTAGGAAGTAAAATCGATCGATCCATTGTTCTTGGACAACAGAGTACTGACACAAAGGGATTACCTTGAAGAGACTGGAAAAGGTTTTCTTTTCGATAAACAAACAAATTTCGCTTTCTTGAGTGGCACGTAATGAACACAGAAAAAGCAAAGTGATTACTCGGAACGCAGTGGGTGGCTATTTCTACTCGCGTATGCGTCGCTTCACTCTCAAAGTTCTCGTCGTTTGGCACGACGAGATTCGGTGCAGATGTACACGTTAAGAAAACTGTTCACAGAATTTCGAGTTTTCTTTTTCCTGTGTAAAGCGACTGGAACTGCTCCTATTTCGTTCGACAGTGTAAGTGGTCGGGTGATTGTGCGCAACAAGACGAGGTTGTACAGTGTATTTGTGGCACTGCTTCTTCTTGCCTCTGTCATTTGTGATATAGTGTGGAAAGTAACTGGCGGGCACAAAAATGTGGAAAGCATTACAAAGTATACTTACATATGTAGTGTTACATTCGGATCGATTGTTGCTGTGGCATGTATTCTATGGAATTCTACTTTTAAAAAAATCGACGCTCACTCCTTCTTCGTAAAATTGCTTTTTGTTGGCAATTTCTTGTATAGCGATGAGGAGACTGAGTACCTTCGGCTGAATACTCTTCTGCTAAGGGGAACAGCTGTAGTAATCGCATACTCAGCTATTCTGTATTGTAACATTCTTTGGGATAACGGATTTACAGTACGATTTTCAGAAATACATGTTCATATCATACATCTCATGAGAAATGTCGTACTTTTGCAGTTTATCGTTCTTAACCAGGCTGTGGGAAGAGGTTTTGCTCAGCTGAATGAGAATTTTTTGCAATTGTTCAACATTTGCTCAGAAAATGAACTTGATATAAAGATCTTTGAAACATTGCAACTTTCGCTATCTAAACAAAACACACAAAGTAATGGTGATCTGTTTATCAGAGAATATGCCTTACCGTCAAGGTTAGTAGTCTCTAAACCTAATGTATCATACAACAGACCAAGTTGTAATCGAATGTCCCTGAAAACTGATAGTGGTGCATCAGTGAAAGACTTTCGTAAAATCTATTGCCTCCTAAGCGATCTCACAATAAGTGTTAACAGTGCTTATGGTCTATACAGTCTTTTAGAAGTGACTTGCTCCTTCGTGAATATTGTCGCATTGTTCTACACAATCACGGTTTTGTTACTACAATTAAATAGAATGTCATCTACATCACTGAATAACTGTGTTATATTGTTGCAATGGACTGTGATGCTGGTTTGTCGATTCTTCAGCATAGCTCACAGCAGTGACGTAGTTGTCAAAGAAGCCAGTCGTACACAGCGGCTGGTCACCAAACTTCAGATGCTGCCCCTGTCTGCTGGCTGTCGTTGTCAGTAAGAGCTGCAGCTATTTGGGGAACAGCTGGCGCGCAGCACACTCCATTACAGCGCAGCTGGGTTCTTCACGCTGGATCTGTCGTTGCTGAAGAGCATCGTGGCGGCTATGACGACGTACCTTGTCATCCTTGTCCAGTTCAAGCTTTCTGAAAAGGATAAGTAGCTTGTAGATGTTGCTGAGGAATAACTTGCAGTTTGTAGACAGGGATTGAAAGTTATTTTAAAAACAATTGTGGATTTATTTTATCAATGAAACTCATATGTTTTCTCTGTATCGTTTAAAAATTAATAATATTTAAATAAGATATGTTACTAACAAACTCGTCATAGCCATTGTGTGTAAATGATTATCCTTAGCCATCTGCATGATAACAGCGTTGTAATAAAATACGAATTTTAAGAGAAGTTCTGACATCATATGCACACAGTATTAATAATAGGTACCTCATGATCGGTATCTATGAACATATTCAGCGACATTTTGCTTTGGCATATTGTGATGAGGAATGTTTATGTTGCAAATTTATGCTACTGGTGCATTAATTATTTGGAAAGTGGTTTCGCCTACTTTTTATGAGACATTAATTATATTTTCTCATAAATCCATGTTAGTACAAGTATTTTAGTATTTAGCATGGCAGCTTGGGGCAAGAGAAATTTAGAGAAACTTTTGTGAATGTGTCTATGCAAGGTGTCCCACATAAAACCAGTACACCAAATGTAATGATTAATGATCTCTAGACCAATTGATTGTGAAGTGTATATTTCGTGTTGATTAATAAGACCTCATTCCACAAGAAGGCAAAACTAGAACATAAGTACAATTATTGACTAATACATTTTCATTGTTAAGTTCTTGCATATCAAAATAACTGTGGAATGATGTTCATTATCGTATGAATACATTTTTTCCTTGTGCAACTTCATGTACAGCAATACACATATATATACAACTCATCTGACATTAGCTGATCTTCTTGAATTAGCTGTGCCAAATCTAGGAGAGCTACAGAATGTGACGTTCTAGCTCAGTAAAGTAAGTAAAATTGTACAACTGCAAATAAAACTTTAATCAGTAAGAGATAAATTTGAAAAGACCAATAAAGACTATACTTGACTTTTCTTAAATCTGTATAGTTAGCAAAACTGATAAAAGGCAGCAGATGAATTATGCAGAAAATAAGAGGAAAACATAACGCCATTCAGCTCAGTTTGGAAACTGTACACAGTATACAAAACGAAATTTTTGATATGTTGCAAGTGCAAGATATGTAACTGTTACATGCAATCATTTGTAAATTACAGTGCTGCTAAAATAAATTTGAAATATCATTCAAATGAAAGAACACAGCAATCAGACGTCCTTTTCTTGTGGGTTTTATTTGGCAATGCTACATTTTGGCTAGAAACAAATGTAGGAGCTTATAAAAAGTAATTGCACTATAACGAAACACTACACTGAAGCTTTTGGTGTAAATTTGACCATATGTGAAAATAATATTCCCTCCTGAGACATCCAGAAGCTTTTACAGTCAATTTAATAAAAGGTGTAACTCTCGTTTTTAATAACAGAGAATGAAAATAAATTTTTTATGAATGCAAAATTCTTGGAAATTTAATGGAAATAGAATATAGTGGTATAGCTACAAAAACAAGTGTCAAGAAATTTAAGTTAGTTCTGAACCAGTTAACTGTAAGTTTGGAATATAAAAATAATTCTTTTTTTATTCTATAGAAAGGTTTCTTTCTACACCATATAATTAAACTTGTAAAATAATGAGATGTACATCGTATCTGTTGTAGAGGACATCAAGAAGAAAAAGGAAAAGCATATTGCATTTTGCTTAGGCATATATTAATTGTGGATTCAGCGTTCTAAAGTTATATTTGTTGGTTAACTAATTTTTGTAATGTGACATCAATGCACAAAAAATTGTAAAATTATTGTTACATAATAACTCTGAAAGATACAGAACATTGTCCACCAGCACATTGTGTGATTATTTTGCGGCCAAAAATCGGAATCATCATTACTGAAAATAAAGTGGTATCGTAAATTTCTGTTTTCTCCAGAAGGTACCATAAATTTTGGTTTGTTACAGAATTCCCCTCACATAATGTCAGGCATAGAACATACATGAGATTATGTGATTCTATGGAACATATGATGTAATAAACATCAAGTAGTTTTTTACTTACTCTAGTAAACTTCCTACAAAAATGTAGAAATTACAAAGACACCAATTAATGTAGAGATTAAGGAAGTATTTTACCAACAATCACATGGAAAAAATTGTGTTATTAAATAAAAGCCATGCATAAAATTTTCAGGAAAAATCCAATAGAATCTCACATTTTAAGCAAACATAATTGAAAAATAGCATTTACTCTAATCAAAATAAATTCTAACAAAAGTATGTAGTTGACACTATGTATTACTGAAAGCAGAAAACTATAACTCTCACTTTAGAAACTGTACCACATATTCAAGGAAATATGATAACAAAATGGAAATAAACAAAATTTTTATTGTTTGATGTCTGTATATGTTAAACAAACAAGAAGAAACTACATATGCAAGGTGGCATGGCTGTCTTTAGTCCGAAAAATGATTTTATCTAGATTTTTGATAACCCAGAATGTGTCATTACTTTCAAAATGATTTTTGTGAGATTCTACACTCTTGCTTTTGGAATGGGGGCAACAAGGACATATAGTTTTATGGGAGTGAGCTACATCTCGTTGTCCATGCAAAGTAATGCAAAACAGAAACAATATTGCACTAAACACAGTAATAAAATGCAGTATGTTAAGTTCTGGACCACAGATTCGGTTCTGAATTAATGACATTACTATGAAAGGTTATTAAAAATCAAGGAATAGCAACATGGAATAAAGAGTCAACTACAGTTCAGACACTCCACCATGGGAAGCGTGATGCATGTATTTCTTGGATGGTAAGAAAGACAAACACTTAGTACCACTACAGAAGTTTAGTCGAAAATACTGCACATCAACAAAAGGGGAATCAAATACAGCATTAGTAATAAGGTAATAATGTACAGAAATGAAAGAGCAGATACTTAAGATGAGCAAAGTATCATCTGACAAAAACTGCCCACCAATATGGGCAAAATGGATGGCTGCAGTTACAACATGTCTCGGATTCTATATTACACAATTTCTCATTCATTTTTCTCCATGATTTTAATAATTAACTGACTGTAAGTGGTGATTATTCAGGGAATGGATGATAACCAAATCAACTAATAACAATGACTGCTAAGAGTTCAAGAACTGTATGTTTTATTAAAGATACTCAAGAAGTATGAACACATTTAACTAAACACAACTAAGCCATACTCCATGTTCCACAGTAAGTTAAAGGTCACGTTCACACGGAAAATTATATGGTAACTGACTGTGGAGCGAATAATCGTCTTATTAACTAATTAGCTAAACAGTCCAAACTACTGGATAGTGCATCACTTTGACTCAACTCCCAGACTGTTCCCCTGCAATTACAATATTCATGCTTGTGTGTAGTAACAAGAATTATTGTCCCCTTGAAAAGCATTGTCTGCAAACACAGATTACGTATTTTGTACTTCTGAGCTCGACTAAGTGAGAGGTAGCTGTACTACACATCATATGATTGACAGATCGATAACTTCATCATTTCAATTAATAACTGGTGTCAAACATCTTGCCCTGTGATGGTACCATAGTTTCACATGGTCTTTCACCAAGTAGCATAAGGAACATCCTTACTGAACAAAATGACAGAAACCTAATACTTGATATCAGGCAAGAACTCTAAAAGGGACAAATAAGTCAAATACGTAGAAAAATTTATAAATGTTAGTACACAATAAGGTAAATCTATGGATGAAGCGAATTTGCTTACAGAAACGATAGTGCATTAAACACAGTTGTAAAATACAGTATGTTAAGTCCTGGACCAAAAATTCAGATGTGAATTAATGAAATTGCTATGAAAGGTTATTAAACAATCAAGGAACAGCATAGAATACCAGGAAGCAGTACTTTTGACAAAATGCCTAAGGCTATATGGAATGTAGTGAAACAAGATACAGGACAACGAACCACATAACTAGGTATCTTCACGATTTAATTGAATGGAAGGGCTACAGATAATGAATCACACCTAGAAAACGAATTTAATAATCATTTCTTTAATTCAGTATAAAGCTTAGGAACAAATTGTTCTGGAGCACAATTACTGCATTTTGTTGAAAATGTAACTTTCATAAAATTCAGTCATATGAATGTATCGCCAGCTCCTTCTCAATTGAGGAAATGATACATTCTCCCAAAAATGAAAGCTGATCTGGTTTTGATGGTGTTTCCAATGGAGTACCAAAAATTTATGTGTATTTAGTAAGCCTAGTTTCATCTGAAATACGTAATACATCATGAACTCCAGGCATTTTACCAGAAAGACTGAAATAGGCCATTGTTAACCCCCTTTATGATGAGTGAGATATGTAACTCCTGACCAGTTTTACTGTTGACATCAGCTACCAAAATTTTTGAGAGTAGAAATTGTCATCTACACACTCAATCCCCAGATTTCACAAGTATTAAATAACGAAATAGGGCAGTCTGCTATTTTCTATGACCTCTCTAAGGCATTTGACATCATGAATCACAGTATTCTGCTAGATAAATTGATGGTTTATGAGATGGTGGTACAGCCAACCAATGGATAGGGCCATATCTAACCAAAACAATACAGACAGTTGTACATATAGTCCACAGTTATAATTCTGACTGAGCAGAATTCATCTATGGGGTTCCCCAAGATTCAGTCATAGGTCTGCTACTCTTCCTTATATGTGTAAACGATCTGGAATACACAAGCAAAATTACTTGTTTTTTCTGATGACACTAATATTGTAATCAATCGAAGCATACATATGGAAATATAAGAAATAGTAAACAGAATTCTTAAATGTATGGTTCTCTGGTTTTCTGTGTATGCTCTCACTCTTAACTTTAAAAAGGCATAACATTCCCAGTATTCACATCTAGATGTGTTACCACAATTATAAGAGTAAAAAAGTGAGGAAATAATAAATAGTGTGGAAACGGTAAAATTCTTGGGGGGCAATACTGACAAGAATTTAAAATGGGAAAAAGCATGGCTTGGAACTAAAACAACTTAGTTTAGCCACAACCGCACTTAGAATCATTGCAGATCATGGGCAAAGAGAGATCGACAAGTTGACGTTTGCAAGTTTTGACTCAATGATACTATAAGGAAAAATACTCTGGAGTAACTCATCTTTAAGAAAGAAAGTCTTAATTACGTAAAAATGTGCTGTAAGAAAAATATGTGGTGCTCAACCAAGATCATCTTGTAGACACCTGTTTAGGAGTTCAGCATTCTGATAAATGCTTCACAGTGTATTTATCCTCCCATTTACTTAGTCGTAAGTAATCCACTACAGCTCAAAAGTAAAATGACATACATATGTACTTAAACTACCAGAAAGAAAAATAACATTCGTTGCTTCACATTAAGATTTTTATTAGGACAAAACGTGGTTCAGACTGCTAAAAGAAACGTTTTTGATGACTTACCCAATGATACAAAGTGTTTGGCAGACAGTATAGTAAAATCTGATAAGAAAATGAGGAAGTTTCTCCATAACAACACCTTCTGTCCCGTTGAAGAATTTCTAATACTGTAATGTGTTAATTGTGTTGGGTAAATTGTAATGTGTAAATTGTGGTGGGTAACAATTACTAACTCAGATCTGGACATCTTTTTTCTTTTTGGAAAAAAATAAATATATAAAAATAAAAAACTTAGAAATTTTCAAAATGTGAAGGTATGTGCAAATTAATTGAGATGTGAACATAAAATGACCCATTGCAAATCATTATCATCAATTATGACAAATGATCCATGGAACATATAACTAACTGAAAAATTAAAATTGAATTATTATCAACTTTCCATAAAAATCATGGAAGTGAGTGGAAGTATTTTGAATGAAATGTCTTAGGATGACTTCAAATTTTTCATAACTGTTTATTCTAATTGTAGATTCATAAGTTAAACACACATTTAATGTATGAAATGCACAAAGAAATTTATATAAATTATTTACTAGAGAATTCTTGTAAGGTGACACTAGTTGTGTTTTATTCAGCATAGAAATATAGTATTTTAAATTTAGAAAAAAATTATGCACATATTTTTCTATAAATTTGGAAAAGCATTTTAAAAATTGTAAGTTTCACAACAAAGTACCAAAAGCACACCGAAACAAGTGACAGAAAGAAATGGTTATTTGTCAGCACTTCAAAATGCCATTGTTGGCATACAGGATTGATGATACTGATTTTACTAAGTCCTTCATAAGCAAGTTCTCGAAGAAAATTGACAAAAATATAATATACAACGAATATTTCAAGATAAGAGCCAACAACATACAGTGAAATTTTATGAGCAGGTTAGGGAGGCATATGAAGGAGTTAAAGACAAGACTCTGTCACATTACACTTTGATCTAAGGATGGATTAAGAAATGTAGAAAAAGATAAGCGCAAGTTTTTTACAATCTACTAAGAAATTAGTGGAAGATACGAGTAACTCAAGAAAGGAAAAATGAAATTACACAGTAAAGGAAGGCACTTTTCGCTAGATAGCGCAATGATTATAAGATGGGATCCCCCTACCCATTCTAATCCACAAACCATACTACCAAATAAAGACAAGTGGTTGGTTAATGTTACTATTTTCAAAAAATCTCAAAAAGTTCTTACCTAATTTACTTCAAACTTGCACGATACTGGTGGATAGACACGGGCTATAATTTTTTTCTATATGTATGGGAAAGGTTGTTAGCAAAAGCCTGGAAAAGTGTTCGACCAATGTACTTCAGATTATTACACGATCCTATAATAAATATTATAACACACACTGGCTACATTTCTTTTTAATATTTGGGGTATACAAACATATATAAAAGTCTCAAAAAGTTGTTGACTGATTTACCTCAAATTTTTACCTGCTATCCTAGCAAATATACTGACAGAAAGTGGCTACACGTTTATTTAAATATGTGTGGTACACAGCTTGGCCCACTTAAGCGTTTCAGTACAGATATATCTAGAACACCAACAGACATTGAAAAGCGATTATTATGGGCATGAAAGTAAATACTATGAGACATCCTCAAACCTAAGCAAACATTATTTAGACAAAAAATTTTTTTTAAATGGACACCCCATATTATTTGCTAAAATACTGGTAACATGAAAAATCACCAAAGGAATGGCGTTGGTTGCATCGCAATATGTCAGTTACATGACGAGAAATTGCAAAGCGAAGATCACCCTTGAAATAAATGAGTCGCGTGGCTGTTACACACCCCAGTGCAAATGCTGAAAGTAATAACAGAGATTCCTGCTCAAACTGTGGTACGTAGGTGAACTATTTCCCTGTTGCATGGTTTATCTATGAACATACATACACACTAGGGTATGGTACCAGTTTGTGATTACACCCCCAAGGGTATTTCATCTAGAGACACGTGAAAAATTTGGTGTACTAGCAGGTTCCAACACCACTGGACAACAAAATGGCCCTTATTAGCGCTGCATGTGCTATAGTAACATGAGAAACACTGACAGCAGCGAGTCGATCAGTCTGGGAACCTATACAGCCATTTACCATGTATATGGCGATCTCTTCAAGTATATCTTGTAGCTCTTCTATTGCGAGTAATGTAATCGTGTTTTAGGTTTCTGACAAGATGATTATTCGTTTTCTAGGTATTATTATGTAATCGTTTCACCACATGTTCTCAAGAAAGTCGCAAATGTCCAGAACATTTCCTGTACATATAATTTACCAGTATGTAACTGATCTACAACTACATGCAACTAGCATTTACCCCTCAGTTAGATGCTTCGTCAGCCATCAATTACTTTTATCCTGACCACGAATATTTTGTACGTTATGTCCATTCTAGTACTGCAGACCAGATCACTGAAGCCGAAACGAGTAAACCCTTCCTTTATTTCTCATTGTGTGTGACTAGTCATCTGTATTGTTTCCCGTCCGCTTAATAACAGTGTAAATAGCACTCACTAAATCATGTGGATAGATAAAGTTGTATTCACGAAGCGGCGGCAGAACACACAGATAAAAGATGACAAGCTTACAGAGCCAGAGGCTCCTTCTTCAGGCAGAAGGGTTGAAGGGGTTGGAATAGGGGCGAAGGCAAAAGGACCAGAGAGTTCCAGGAAAAGGGGTAGAATTCGAGAAAGTCAGTGTGAACAGCGGCCTAGGCGGACATGCCACACAGGGTGACAAGGAAGGACTTTCCCAAAATCTGCCCTTTTTCCTAGACCCTCGAGTCTTTTCCTTCACCCTTCTTCCATGCTATTCATCCCTTCTGTCTGACGAAGGAGCCACTGCCTCCGAAAACTTTCCAATTACAACAGTATTTTATGTGAGTGTTCTGCCACTGCTGAAAGAGAAGATTTTTTAATCTATCCAATTAAATTGTTATGTCAAAAACAGATTGTTTGTTCGACAACAATAGTCACATAAAAGCATATCATAATCTAATAAATCGATGGATGTAGCCTATTTACTTCTTTTTCGTATATATATATATATATATATATATATATATATATATATATATATATATATATATATATATATATATATATTTGGTAGAATGTCACAATTTAACCTGGGACTAAATATCCCAGGAAAGTATCCAGTTTAGGTAGTGGATGGTCTAAAGAAGATAAAGCATTTTCTTTTGTAAATATGAATAGAGATTATAAATTGAGAGAATACATGCCCAATATTAATTTTGCTGAACACAGATCGGATAAAGTAAAAAAATTACAACATTCACTTCAACATCTTTCATCTTATTTTGTTGATAAATTAAATCAGCAGTCAAATGATGATGTTGAGGAAATAAATGGAAAGAGAAGGAATATTTACAATTAAATTTTTGCTGAGCCTGTTATAGATTTTGCCTTAAAATAATTTATCGAATAAATTGGTAATCTGTATAATTTGAGTCGATCATACACCTTGTCAACAATAACCTTTCATACAATAATAAGCAAATGTATGTGATAACTGATGAAAGAATAATCTTTGGTTTTATGCAAATCAAGTTGCTGACCTTTTATGATATGTTCGTTCTCAAGGTGCTATACAACACCCTGTTTAAACAAACCAATCGTAAAAGATAAGAAAATATGGATAGTCGTTAGACTTCGCTACATAAATGCATAAAAAGATCGACCAATTTTATCCATGCCTCTGACCTACATTCTTTAGTTACGAGATACAAGATTGCATTTTGCACAAAGTTTTCAAGACTGGGTTTATGAAGTAGCCTTACCATCGATTGGAGGACATAACATTAAAAAGGAAATAAATGAAAGTTCTGAAAAATACCTAACAGGGTCAAATAATTCACTTGAAAAATTTGAAAATTCGAAAAGATCACATTCAAAACTTCAATGGAATACTCGATACGCTGTTGAAACAATGCTATAGAAAAACAGAAATAGATACTGTATTACGTCCTGTTTTTCCTCAAACATTTCATGAGCAAGTAAGATCTACATTTTCTCTTTTAATAATATTGGACGACAACTGCAAATATAGTTATTATGTTACTTTAGCGCAAAGAAGAAATAAACAAAGTCAGTTGACCACTACTACAGATAATCATCCAAATTTTGAAGAAAATTTGACAGTTAATTATGATGACAATTCAATAACTTTGTACAAGAGAATGAAAGACTGAATATTATTCGTTGGCACATTTATGTTCATCTTATGAATGGCTGGACACAAGAAGAATTTGTTAGTGATAAAATAAATCATCATTAGTAAAAGTGAAAACCCAGTTCCTTTCGCTATAATTAAATTTTATAAGACATTTATAAAGTTTTTATATACATCTAATAAACAAAACTCACTAAATGCATCTAACTGAGTCAACTCAAATTTAAAATTCTCAAATAACGCTGACCTTATATGACTTTTATTAACTTTTATATTAATAGCAAAGTATACTCATCTTCTTTAATAACACAATTAGCATAACTAATATTGTAATGAATAGGAAACAGTTTTAAAGTTTCATTAACAAATTCCATTTATGGCATAAAATTATTTTAATAGAATTATTTTTAATACCCAATCATATTGTGAATTATCAAAACCCAACCACTTAACATGTGCTGTACCTCATTTCTTTCTCAAGACCTTCTCCAAAATATAGGCATCAGGATATTTTGTCTTCTGCAGTTCTTGCACATAAAAAATTCATTTCACTTCTGTTCCACCCAATGCTTTCAATTTATTTGTGATGCAATCAGAGTGAAAACACTTTCAATTTCAAAAAATGCTATCGAATCGATCATTCAGGTAGGTGTCCTTCTTCCAAAATTCCTCTAAGTTTACTCTTTCTCATGTTATCTCATATTTATAATTTTTATTTATCATGAGGTACAATGATAATTGGCTCACAGTTTTTACCAATAATTTCTATTGAACTCATTTTTATTGTTGAGTGTTTTGCGTTATTGTATACATCAGATAATTCTAAGAATATATCTATGCACTTACAATTTACTTTAAAATGATATTTTTGCCACACTTTTCTTTCAGTGTTCTATTAAATGTTTCTGCAAGGAAACTTTCATTTCTGAGAAATTTGAGCAATGGTTCTAGATATATTTCTTCATGAACTCTTTAAAATATGTATTGTAAAATTTTATAGTATTATCTGTTTCCAGATTTCTTGGTGTTCTTACTTTAAATACTTCTTCAAAAGCACCAGCCACTTTCCTACCTATTCTACCTTTAGCAGGAATAGTCCAACAACATTTTTAAAAAACCTCAGTAGCACTGAACGAATATTTATGTCTTTTATTTATATTTGGTATTCCTTTCAAGTTCCAAGTTCCCAGAATCTATTTTTACTAGATCAGGTTGCCATAGATCATCTATACTGAATGAAATAACATTTCCAATTTTATAAATTTTTCTCGTCGATGTATGTAATTCATAATTTTTTCCTCAAAGAAGCCTGGTCATCACCTACATTTTTAATGTAAATTTTTAGTCTTGTAAACAATTCAAAGACTGTCAGTCCTCTGTCTTCCATTCATAGTTACTACAGTGTGAGGATTATGTGTAACTAAGTTTTCTGCTCATGAAGCGCTGCTGCTCATCAAGCGCTGTATATGGTTATCTATTTATATAGATTATGATGTTATTAAATTTTAAAATTTTTCACCAAATATAATTAACTTTACATCAACTACCGGGTAGTAATTGTATCTTTTAGCATTACAGTTACAAAATTTGATTTGCATACCATTATTGATTGATTACTATCATTTCCTTTATATAGCTTATCAGATACACTTACTGTAATACCAAAGCCACCAAATTTCACATATTTTTACGCTCTATTTAACAACAAAAATTCGTGTAAGCCCAAAATTGCATTCGAAACTGTGTAATTCATTAATTTGTCTCACATGTAATATATTTTCCAGTCTATTACACCTACCTAAAGCCAATGTACGAGTAATATTCATGCTTTTCATCTTTTCATCAGTATGTGTTATAACAGTATAGTTCTCTTGATGAATCTGCATAACTTTTTCATTATGAAGTCTTGGTGTGACATAAACGCTGAAATGTGTTAAAATGATTGTGTACATAGGTTTACCAACAAGAATGACTCACTTGGTTTCTAACTATTATTTGGTAACTCCATCATAAAAAAATTTAAAGAATTTTTGTATCTAACACTCGCCTAGCTTCATAATCAATAAATCTTAGATTCTTCAAAATTGTTACTTAATTCTTTTTTAATTTGTTGACTTATATTTTCTATATTTTTATGTACTAATAATTTTAATTATAAAGACATATAATAAACAGCACTTAAATCATTGAAGAACTCTTTAATTAATTTTTTAATTTATTTGTTTTTTAATATTTGAACAATACACTTCAGTTTTTGATTCTAACTCTTTTTGAGTTTTTGAAGTTTATTTTTCAGCGTTTTTCACAGTTATATTCGAGTTGCTTTGATACATCTTATTTTCAAACATGTCCATTTCCTATATGTAAAACTTTATTTAACTTATAATTATCTGTTAATAGTGGTATAGCAAATACACACAGGTGACTGCATATTACTTATCAAAATTCGTATTCTCTGAGTATTGTTGTGTAGTCCATTTTTTTCCCAAATGTTGAACTGGTTGTTGGTCTGATACCAGCAACTAAATCAAATACAAATCTTTATCAATAATCTTATAATGTGTAACCAATTATGACCTACATTATCAGATGTATCAAAATTAACCATTCTGCTGTAATACTTTCTGATTTACTAACTAATTAATCAATCACAGAAACTCTATGAAAGCGTTTAATATTAAATTCCTTAGAAGTTTTTTATATCATAATTACTTTATGCAATAGGATAGTAATTGATTATTTCTCTAATTCATTTTAATCCAGTTCCTTTTTGTCCATTGCTAAATTGAGACTTTTTTCTTCCTGTAATTCTATAGCCCATTTTTGTTCTTCCCTGCTTTTGGAGTACCAGCTGCTCCAGTTGCTGGTGTGCAAGTAGTTGGTAAATATGCTAACACAGCCACAATGGAAAAAACACCCCTCTTCTTTTGCTAGCGCTGGATCTTCTTTCTTTTTTGTTGAACATTCAGTAATCTATTTTACTATAATCTCTTTTACTAATGTGAGTAGACTATCACTAGTTATTCTATAAGAGCAGTTGAAAATTTGTTTATGTTTCTGTTTATTTCTGTGCAGCTGTTAAATCATTGTCTGTACTATGTAACTCTTCAGTACTGAGTATAATTTTAACTGATTTTGATTTAGTTTTGGCACTAGGTAGCAAAGCATAATCAATGCTCAAGTTATTCATATACATACAAAAAGACTTTATTACGATTTTATAAACCCCCACCATTATTATCAACAACTATTCATAATTATCTCTTTGCATACAGTATTCCTCTAACTGATTTAGTGGCTACTTTTTCTGCAATTGATGCATCAGCAGCATGTGTTCTTCCCTTTGCAGCAAGTTGAATTTCTTCACGTGTTTCTACCCATTTTTCTCATCCTTTATTATCTCTGTATGCAATGTCATGTTTTTTGCCTGGGTTGTCTAACAGATCAGTGCCTCTATTGCTATGTGCTAATCTTTGATCTAGTTTGGTAGAAGTCAGCATTATATTTAGCCTGGTAGATGTGTCTCTGAAATTGATAAATCATTTGAAGACCAGTTTACTAATCCTTTCCTGTTCTTTTCAGTTTTCCAATAAAGATGTAAACTATTCAAAGTTCCTTTTGGATTACTGAAAATGAAATCATTAAATCCATATTCTAATGCTTGAATTACCAAAACTTTTGCATTATAATAACGTTTATTTCCACCTAATTGTTTGCCATGCATTATTAATAATCTATCAATTAAATCTCTAACATCATTCGCCAAAACATATTCAATTGATTTTTTTGTATATTTCTTTATCAAACCTTTACCAAAACTTGATTCTAAATCTGGTTTTAATGTAGGGAAATAGATACCAACAAATTCTTTTATTAATTTATTGTATATAATACCTCTAATTGATTTGATCTTATTTGGATATTTTCAGAATATATTTCTCCTGAATGGTGTATAATCTGATAAATCAGGAACATCTTTATTTATGTTTTCCATAGTTAAACCATAGTTACCTGTTTTTCAGTTCAAAGATTGATCAGTCAATTTGTAACTTCATATGTCCAACGACCAACCCTTAATGTATCTCAATCAAATTTTACTGGTAAATTACCAGCAAACTTAAATCTTCTGACATGTTTTAATTCAAAAACTTGACCTTCACTATGGTTGATGTAGCATTGTAGCATGGATATATTTTATTATCATTCTCCTTAATTTTTTTCTTTTCTATCTCCATCCTGTTCTTCAAATTTCTTCAATGATCTTCTACTGCAGATTTACTTACCATATAGTCACACTGTAGCCTTTCATATTGTTTAATTCGTGATATATCATAAAATTCATTAAACTAGTGGTGGTGTTGATAAGGAACCAACTGTTTCACAACTTCTGTTTTCTTCAAGAGCTTTAAAAATTCTTCTTCTATTCCTTCGATTGAGTCAGTACGTGGGTGATTCGCTTTTTCTATTTTTCATGCTCTTTCCTAGGTTGTTCATTACATTTTTAAATTCTTCTTTTAATTTTTCCCTTTTCTTTCTGTTTTTTCAAGTTCTCTAACAATCTCTGAGTCATATTTTGGTAACATTTATTAAAGTGAAAAGAATTAGTTATTTAAGGAATAAGTCATTTCATATCTGTAGATTCCTTCTTTAGGCTTCCTTGTCATATTTATTTAAGAAAACAAATTGGTTGACATTCAAACTTTTACTACACTCATCTTTAAAACCATGAAATTTCAAACTGTAACTGATAAATTCATGATATATACGACTAAATTTTGTGTCATCCTGTCAACAAATTTTGTAAAAAATTGAGATTACCCCTTACTAATAGTTCTGGTATTTTGGAACATGTTGAGTAGAATAAAAATGATCTAATCCTTTATGCCTACCTCACATGAAATGTTCTGTAACTATATCCTGGTTCTCGTGAATGAAATCATAAAGTATATCAAGTGAGTTATCATCACATTCATCTAATTGTATAATTTCTTCATCAATTTAAATAAAAGTAGCTATATTTTATTATTATTAACAATGATTTTAGCATCATTTTATAAATTTGGAGTATTTTTGTTACTCTAAATTTTTGAATGAAAATACAAGTGATTGACTGTGTTCCAGTTGAGCCATACAGAAGCTAAAGTATATCTCTCTGTCATTAATGTTACTTTTCCAGAAAATCTTGGTCCTCTTGTTGCAGACCAAATAGAAATAGTTGAAGCCTTGCCATGATTATATTTTGAGTTATTCTCTAGAATTCTTATTTTTCGCTCCAGTCAGTTTACATTCCACTAAATAGATTTTTAAACAACTGACAATTCAACATGTAGTTCAACAATATTATGGAAAGGAAAGTTGCTGCTCACAATATACTTTAGATGCTGAGCTGTAGATAGGCACTACAAGAAGACAGTCACAATATAAGCTTTAAGCCAACAAGGCCTTTGTCGAAAATAGATCACTCACAAACACACACACACACACACACACACACACACACACACACACACACACACACACAAACAAAGAAACATACACACATGCAAATGGAACCCACACACACATTACTGCAGCTTCTAGCAGCTGAAGCCACAGTCATATGTGACTGAGTAGCAACTTTCCTTCTCATAATATTGACTGAGTAGCAATTTTCCTTCTTATAATATTGTGAAATAGATTCTTTTCAATATTAAATGAGTTGTCTGTTTCAGTTGAGTAGCAAATCATTTGTTCTCAAAAAAGATTGTCTATGCTTATATGAGAATGTTTCAATAATGTTACACTAGTTCGTTTTTCTACAAATTTGTTAATTCAAAAAATTACATAGAAAAATAATAAACTATATTGTGATGGAGAACAATAGATATTCCTGTAGGTCAATATAGTTCACAAAATTTAGAAAAGTTTCTTCAGACAAAAAGTCTAATATTCATATTAAAGCAGATGGAACTTTAAATAGAGTCATTGTTGAGAGTGATGTTAAATTACATACAGATATGAAAGACAATATTAAAAGTTTGCTTGAATTGTAGCTAATGATGCTCCTAAATTCATTGCATTGGAATTAATTAATATACATTTTAATTTAGCTGATGGAATGTTCTTAAAGTAAAGTATACTGACAATTTTCGCCTAGAGACTAACATTATTGCTTCATTTAAGCCTAACCCAGGATTTGGTCAGCCTCTAATGCATGCCTACATTATCCTATATATACTTAACTTTTTGATCCGATTCAGGATTTAGAAATAACTTTAACTGATGATAGCGTTAATTTGATTGACTTCAATTCTGTTACTGTAACTCTGATTTCAGAAATTATTTATTAAAATTTTATCATTGGTAAGTAATGAATAAAATAGAGAAGTACCAGTTTTTCTCATACCCTGTGAATGAGAATAGAAAAAAATATTTTAATCGTTCCAACAATAACACAGAGATTAAGACAAAACCTGATGATGGTTGGGTTTCTCCTAATGATTCTCAGCTTTACATGAGTTTCAGAATTATGTGAGATGATGGTACAGATTATCTAACATATGGTGGAAAATCCAATAAGGAACTGACTGTAACTATGTCGCAAAACTCATTGAGGTTATCATCATAGAGAAAGGAAAAAATACGTTGCCTAGAATGAAACTTGGTTTTTTCCCTCATCTGTCCTTATGCCACTGACTTTTTTCTAGTCAGTGAGATAATCATAGAGGGTCACATCCTCCATAATTGGAAGATAAAAAGTAATAAATATGAAGAACGTTATTCCTTAGAAATATTTACTGTATTTTCCAAAGATTATAAAGAAATTATTTGCAAGGGAGGTTTAACAGTATGCTTTACGTGGTGTCCAGGTGCCAGAGCTGCCATTTTTCGATGGTCTGACCACAATCAAACAGGCATTGAAGATGTGACCACACTTCCTAAGGAAAGCAAAATTGGTGTGGAATCAATGGAAAACCATGTTCTTGTGGTTAGATGTGAACCAGAATATTCACTTGAACTAGAGCAAGGAAGACTAAGAAATTCTAGGATTCCAATTTTGTCTATGTACCCCAAACCATAGAGTTTGCTGGATTGAATTTGAAGAGAAATTTTGAACTAGGTATCACCAACTACTATAACTTTGCAGAATTTGATATGCCTTATTTCATTTTCGTTTTCTTCCTGAGAATAATGAAGAACAATCAATGGATTTGCTCTTTCGTGTTTGATTAGATTAATTTACAGAATAACTGTATAAAGCATTGAAGAAAAGAAGTTTTTCTTCAACAAATGTGGAGTACTTACACCAAATAATTATCTCAAAGCATATGACACTTCTATAGATTTTAAGACAGTCACACATATGTATACATAACCCATCAGTTTTACTGAAAACTATTCTGTCTGTCATAAATATGTCTAAGACAATGAACGTTTTGCCTACTCATAAAATAAAAATAAAGGTGTGTGCCACATTCATTGATAAAATATCGAATGACACATTTGCCTAGACAGTCACATAATGTGAGAAAAATTTGAAATATGATGCTCACTATAGAATTTTCAGTGAAAATCTTTGGAATTTTCTGATAACCATTACTTTTATGGATAGTCCTTTTCATGCAGTTCATCCTACCTTTTTGAATTTTAAAGTCTATTAATTTTTGACTGAGAAATAAACAAAAATCGATGTATTATCCCACTGCTGGATACAAGCAGGCGCCTGCGTGTGTATTTGTGTGTGTGTGTGTGTGTGTGTGTGTGTGTGTGTGTGTGTGTGTGTGTGAGAGAGAGAGAGAGAGAGAGAGAGAGAGAGAGAGAGAGTGAGTGTGTAAGCCGAATTTTAAGAAAAAGGAAAGTGCTTCACTCATTCACATATTTTGAATTCACTGTCTACTGTGGCTATGTGTATTACTGAAACAGACACTTCTTGTGGCTGTTTCACAGCCATCTGTGTATGAAGTTAAAAGAAAGTCTCGTTCACTTACGTAGATATTTTGAATTCACTACCTACTTTGATTGTGCATATTAAAGAATCAGATGTTTTCCTTTTGGGATGGCACATTCATGTCTTTAAGGATATAATTACGTTTTATGCACATGAAACAATTACATTCTGACTTATAAGTAATCAGTGTTTATAGGAGGTAGTGTCTGCATTACAGACGTTTAAGTTCCTTTGTACACATGTCAGTGAAATAGCAATTATTTTGCGCTGTTTCACAGATGTGTTTGTGAAGTTTTAAAGCCTTAATGCAGATTTTCGCATTTGCCAATTGATTTTAGTGCATTCAAAAGTCTGATTCAGAAATATATAAAAAAGAACTCAAATTTTTTCTTTTACTGATTGCCCAAACTAATAAGATAATATATTTCTCTTCACTATTTCAGCTGTGCATGTTTATTTTTTTAACATTTGGTATATTATAATGCTCATTGTCTCTTCTACATTTTTCTGTTTTATGTATATAGACAGTTTTCATAAAGTAGCCTCTGTAGGGAACAAATGTAGCTTCTTTATGCAATGAAAAAAATTGGTATCTGGGATAAATCAGTTCATAATTTTATTTGTAATATTATATATTTCCGCTCAGCACCTTAATACATCCAAATCCAGGTCCCTATCAGTTCAGTGTTAACAGAGTGTGGCTGTGACCGAGTGGCAGGATTATGATATTGTGTACTGCTACATGTACTTGAGAATGCATTCTCAGTTCCGAATATAGACGATCATCAACTGCACAATAGAAAAACAGCAATGAAAATTCGTTGCAAAACCAAGACCCAAAGTCGAAGTTCCTGCTTCTCATGAAGAGTCGCCTTACTGCTAGGCTATCCGAGTGCAAACCACGGTCAGGTCAAATTTTTCATATGCCGCCAGCTATCCAAATTTCCAGATGGCATCAACCATGTGTGTACAATCGTCATTCGTACTTTCATTATGTATGTAATTCTGTGCAGGAAGACATTTAAATTGGAAGTCGATTGCTTGGTGTCGCCGGATAAATATGATAATACATCGTACTTCCAAACAACACGGGCACTGCAGAATAGTATTGATAGGGGAGAGATTTTTATATTGCCAAAGGTACTGCTTTTTTGTTTCATTTCAGGTACTTGTAAAGGATGGCATGGGCCATGGACTTGGGATCCATCATTAGGTTGTTATACCTACTAGTGAAAAGTTATTTCCAGTACAAATAACAAATTTGCAGGTAAACCGTAGACGGCAGCATAGTTGTGTTAAGACAAAGAATGCACAATGCATTGGACTACCATGTCAATATCACTCCTGACACCATTGGTGAGGTATATGCCCCGTACACTGTGTCTGGTATTTGGCTGTCTGACGCACCAGCAGAAGTAGAACTATTTCAAGGTGGTGAGTGTTTGCTGTGATAGGTCTTTAGAAACCAGGCTCATTTAAAACAGCTGAGTAACTGCTTTCAGGATTTAGATGTGGTAAAAACTTATGTGAAACAGGCCCCTCCTATTGTAGATGTGCAGGGTAAAATCATTCTGTTACAGATTGATGCAAGTTCGCTAAGTTGGCAAGATGCTTCTGGACAGGATAAAGCAAAGCGTTCTCTTCGTTACTCAACCGCTCACAGTGAGTATTTCGAACCTCAGGTAAGAATGGTGAGGGAAGTTAGGAACTTCTTAACAAATTACCTCATCCGCTTTTGCCTCTTGTGCAGGGCTTCAGCAGGTTTGCAGAAGAAACCAAAGGTGAGATTGTTGATCTGTTGTGGCTAATGGCTTGTTTGTAAAGCAACGCTGAAGTTCTGGAAATCGTTCAGTCTGCCGTGTTTCAAATTATTTACTTGATGATTCGTCGTAATTGAATAAAACTGGAGATGAGGCCATTGATAAGGGCACATCATTGGTTGATTGGTTGATTTCCGCAGAAACTTACTAGAAGTTAATATACCAAGTACAATTAGGAATAACTTGGTTATCCAACATTTCTATTGCTTTCAGAATCAAATTGAGCCCCTTGGCCAGTATACTGAAGATGTGTGGTTAGCTATGTCAGCTCTGTGTGTTAGGGTTACCGAGCTGGAAACTGCAAAATATGGTCTAGAACGTATACACCTAGAAAATCGAGCATTATTCTTTTCACTACTAAATCTGAATCTTTCGCTATATTAGAAAAAATTGTGGAGATCGTAGGAAATGTTTGGTTTAATGATAAAAGGTGTGGCTTTCGGGAATTTATATCGAAACTGTCTGGAGTTAAAAAGACACCCACCAGTACTGAGCCCAGTCGGGTGGAAACTGAAGAGACACGTTTTCGGTGCCATTTACTGCAGGACTATCCTGTTACCTCTCACATCAGGCAGAGGAGGTCTCACCATCGGTTTGCGCGACTGCTTCATGAGAGAGAATGTGCTCCATTTGGGTAGCAACATTCTTTGTCTGATTATCAGTGGTACAACAAGAATCTTCCAGTCTGTAAGCTTCCGCCCTTACAAAAAGTGTTCAAGAAATGTTCCACAGTTGGTGGCGTGTGCTTACCGGTTATGGGCAAACTCCGTGTTAATCTGGTAATTCGTGGGCTGTCGTGGTCGATACATTTGACTGTTTGCAAAGATCTGTCGGTTGTCTTACGGCTTGATTGCGATTTTTAAAGAAGATGGAGCGTGTTTAAGGCTGATCAGCAAAGTGATTTGTTGCCAACAAGTGTAACCATAATTTCCATTCAAGACATGTGTTAGACCAAAGAGAAAGTTGAGTGAGTTTGAGGCCCAGGAAGTGCTGGAGGCAATTGGGGAGTTTTCCAAAATACTGACCAACAAATGAGGAGTCACTAATAAGACTGAGTAACAAATTCAAAACCCCTGTCCGCCAATCACCTTATCAGTTGTCTACTCCTTAACTGAAGGTACTGCATAAAATCATTACTGCATAAATTCATCAGTCAATTGTTGGAGGTCTATATGTCGTCCGTATGTCTCTAGGTACACTTACACTGTTTTCCTAGTTTCTAAACCGGTAGAAGGTACCTGGCATTAGAATCGGTGCCCTTACCTGACTGTCATAATTATCTTACCTGATTTTCATGAACCTGATATTTCAACATATTTCATCTGAAAGGTCTTAAACACACATGCAGCTAAGTCATTACCATCTGACATTTGACTGCTTCAGTGGAATGTAACGTAGTACACTCTCTGGTATCTCGGAGCCATAGGGTCTGAAAAGTTTATGTTTATTTCTTGGGATGAGCCATCGCCTACTGGGGTGTTGCAAATTTTCCCTGCCCATGAGTTGAAAGGCCACGTTCTGGATTTCGACATTGGGTGCGCACTCACTGCACTGGTTGGTGAACTTAGCCTCATACACAGTCCATGGTTTGCGTTGGCCTGAATGACGATGAACAACTTTGTTTCCTGAGTGTTAGTCGGAATTTGCAGGATACACCTACTCCCTGTGCTGTCACTTTTGAGGGTCTTTTATTATTTTGAGGTTACACTGATTCAGCTCCTTCTACTGACCGTATTTTGCTGATGTCTTAGTATGTATCAGCACCCTGGCAATAATAATTTTAGTAAAATACTCATTTACTCACAAGAATGTGTCGCTCCCAAGAAGCATAATGTTTCTATAAAAATTAAAATTTTATTCTTTATTGTGTCCTATATTTTAATGCCCCTTAACAGAACTTACCGATGTTCTTTTGATACAAGTCGGCAGTAAGGAGTCAGTTGTATACACTCATGTTCCCATTGTATCTAATTGCT